>NC_073305.1:59720364-59937864 GCF_027595985.1 Sorex araneus
GGTAGACCGTTCCAGCGCTTGATTCATCTCCTCCCTTAATTTATTGGATGTCTGTTCCATATTTGCTTGGAGTAGGTCGACTCTCCTCCATATTTCCTCTCTGAATTGTTTATCTGAGAGGTTGTAGATGTTGGGAGCCTCTTTTGAGGTTTCTAGTATCTTTTCTTCTCCCTCTCTTGGTGGAGGGGATTTTCGCTGTTTCTTCATATTGTCACGGAAGTGCAGAGTTTGAACCTTGTAGTTATTTATTCCTCTTCCTTTTTGTGGGAAGAAGGGGCTCCGATTGTGCTAAACTTCCCTTATTCACTGATAGGTTTTATACTGTCAGCCTAAGCTAATGGCTATTTTGCGTAAATGTTTGAGATCGCAAAAGTGAGTTTTCAAAGGAATACACAGTACGGATTGAGTTGAGGTAGCAAAGAATAACTGCGGCCGCGTTAGCGTTGGCCGCTCCGGAAAGAAGCCACGCCCACTTTTTAGGCCACGCCCCCTGAGATGAGGACACGCCCCTAAGCAGCAGAGTGGGGATTGGTCAGGATCCGACGGCGGCGGCGGACAGGTGCCAGGCAGGGGCTTCAGGAGAAGCCCCGAGCCGCGGCGGGCAGGGGGCGGGGAGGGGACTTCTCCGCGCTGAGGCAGGCTCTCCAAGGGATTGCCTGTTTACCTGCAGGATGGAGATTGGTCAGGATCCGACGGCGGCGACGGACAGGTGCCAGGCAGGGGCTTCAGGAGAAGCCCCGAGCCGCGGCGGGCAGGGGGCGGGGAGGGGACTTCTCCGCGCTGAGGCAGGCTCTCCAAGGGATTGCCTGTTTACCTGCAGGATGGAGATTGGTCAGGATCCGACGGCGGCGACGGACAGGTGCCAGGCAGGGGCTTCAGGAGAAGCCCCGAGCCGCGGCGGGCAGGGGGCGGGGAGGGGACTTCTCCGCGCTGAGGCAGGCTCTCCAAGGGATTGCCTGTTTACCTGCAGGATGGAGATTGGTCAGGATCCGACGGCGGCGGCGGACAGGTGCCAGGCAGGGGCTTCAGGAGAAGCCCCGAGCCGCGGCGGGCAGGGGGCGGGGAGGGGACTTCTCCGCGCTGAGGCAGGCTCTCCAAGGGATTGCCTGTTTACCTGCAGGATGGAGATTGGTCAGGATCCGACGGCGGCGACGGACAGGTGCCAGGCAGGGGCTTCAGGAGAAGCCCCGAGCCGCGGCGGGCAGGGGGCGGGGAGGGGACTTCTCCGCGCTGAGGCAGGCTCTCCAAGGGATTGCCTGTTTACCTGCAGGATGGAGATTGGTCAGGATCCGACGGCGGCGACGGACAGGTGCCAGGCAGGGGCTTCAGGAGAAGCCCCGAGCCGCGGCGGGCAGGGGGCGGGGAGGGGACTTCTCCGCGCTGAGGCAGGCTCTCCAAGGGATTGCCTGTTTACCTGCAGGATGGAGATTGGTCAGGATCCGACGGCGGCGGCGGACAGGTGCCAGGCAGGGGCTTCAGGAGAAGCCCCGAGCCGCGGCGGGCTATTTGATGTATTCTTATTCCCAAATGTACTGAATCCAAGATAGTTCCCATGATTTATCCAAGGTTTTACAGCAGGAAAACTGATGCCTTATATCCAAATCTTGGCTCTTTTCCCATTCTTTGACAACTATGATTGTTGTCAAAATTACTGTCATAGGCAAGAGTAGAAAAAGAAATCATGTCCTATTAAGCATCAAGTCAGTCTAGTAAAGTAATCCTTAACACTAACAGTAACCACTAATGCGCCCTATATTATGTCCCTAGAACCTTAAACTTAAGAATTTTGAAAAAAAATTATTATTTTGGCATTGGCTCACCAGGTAGTACTCAGGGATTACTCCTGGCTCTGTGCTCAGGAATCAATCCTGGCAAGACTTGGGGGACCATATGGAGTGGGAGTGCAAGGGATTGAGCCAGGTCAGATTTTTACACAGCAAGCATTCTTCCTGCTTTACCATTTCTTTGACCCAAAAATTTTGAAAAATTTAAATGGAATTTAACTTTATTGTTATTTCAGAAAAGTCTTTTGAAATTATAGTTAGAATTCTTTCTTCTGTGTCTATCTATATTTTTTGAAGTCTCTAATTTTATTACATAGTAAAATAGGATAGGGCAGTAAAAATAATCAGCAGCTTGGAATCAGAGAGTTCTAGATTTAAATGCTAATAAAGCCACTTTTGGAGATGCAGCTCTTTTGCAAAACCTCAACCTCCCCATCCTTCATTAGCTATGGATTTGTTTTTCTAAGATCTTGAAATTTCAGCAATAAACAAACTATGGAGTGCAGGATTTAATATCATGCAGGTTATGTCCTAAATAAATGGGAAATTCACATTTTTACTATTGTTACTATTAAAATATATTTTGCCATAAACTGTTACCCACAAATCTATTTTGTGGGGAACTTGTCTGGTTATGTAAGGTCAGTAGAATAAGTGTTCTTCTGTGTACTGATATTCTAGGTCAAAAAAAAAGATCAAATGAGAGTATTTTTCCCCTCAGCACTATCATGTGACTGGGGAACTAATTAGCTTCTATTCAAGATCCCTTGGGTCACCCTCTGTGATGTGCACAATTGCAATTTTTCCACTGTAGGGGAGTTTAGACACTGTTAATAAGAAAAAATTTGCATCAAAGTTTACCAGTATTAAAAAATATCAATAGTATTTGTAGATTTATTATGATTTTCTTTTAGGAATATACATTTAGTTCAAATACTTATGCATCCAACAGAGCTTCCACTTGAATGATCTCAAGCTAATTAAGTTCATAATTAATCATGACAGCGTCTTTGAGCTTTTGTGAACTAGTAATATGTTTGTCGGTCTAATATGTTAATTCAGCTATTAGTGCTTATCAAGTATATGAATCTTGATTTACTTTGTATTAACTCTGAGGTCATCTACCAGCCCAATATCTCTGAAGGAAAAGGACTTATTCTGATCGAGTCTAAACTCTCATTTTGCAATCATATTTCCTATATGTGGACTAAGGATATGGATAGCTCGGCTGGGCTCCTATAGCTATTCCATTTCAGAACAAGAAATCAGATTCATATAATTGGAGCTATTATGATACTCTGATTCTGCCATAATGAAGTTTTGTACTAAAAATACTTAAGTTTGTACTAAAAGGTACATACTGTACCTCATGTACTACCTTTCAAAAATGTTCATCATTATTATTTACTTAATACCTTTGTTCAGATCAAATTTGAATCTGCTCGTTTCTTATAATTCTCCTTTGTCTAAAGATGGAATATATAAATAATCACTAGTTATAAATACTATATTTCCCCCTGTTGTACTTATTAAATTAATAAGAAACTATTAACATTGTAAATTCAATTTAATTTAATTTTTAAAATTGTATTCATTTCATTAAATTGTTTTCTCAAATACTACCAAGAGTTTGTACACAACATCTCCATTTCCCATTCCCTCTGGGAGTTGTAATTTAAATGTCTCTATTTCCTCCCAGTGGTTTTCTTATTCCTCTTGCACTTTTTAGTACCTTTTCCTCATAACCTTGTAATGGTGGGATTTTAAACTATTGTATGGGATTTTAAACTATTAAATTTAGGCACATGACCCGCAAATGTTATTTAGTGATACATAGATGAATGCAGGTTTAAAGAGATATGAACAGAGATAAAAGAAAAAACCTACCTATAGGTTTTTAAAGACATATGGACAGAGATAGAAAAACTAATCAAAATTGCACTTGTCTTGATGTGAGTACAACAGCATATCTAGACTTTTGACTCTTTAAATATATTGGCTATCAACTCATTTTGTTTTCAGATTCTGAAGAAAAGATTTCAGTCTGCAATAGTAAATAGAGCATGAAAATCAGGTCTGGCTTGAATTTTATTCTTGACATTAACCCTGTGTTTTTAACTGTATTTTCACTAGCTGATAGAAAGTGAGGGTAAGTCATCTTGGAGATTCTTGGCTGACCAGGCTGGCTTTCAGTGCAAGGACTGATGATGTGGTGCTTTTCCAGCTCCACTTTACCAAGGGTCACCCAGGCCACCCCTATGTGATTGGGGCCATTCTGGGTCATATCCAGCAGTGTGGAGGGTACTATCAGGTGCCAGGAGCCAGGTTTCTCACAAGCCAAACACCTTGACCCTTATGCTATATCTCTGACCCCAACTCTTTCATTTGATCATTTATGGAAATTTGTTTTTTCAAATTTTCAAAAAAAACCAAATTGATTTATGGGATCAATTTGTTTTTTAAATTTTTTTTTATTAGTGAATCACCGTGAAGTACAGTTACAGACTTAGAAACTTTCATTCTTGCATCTCAGTCATACAATGGTCCAGTACCCATCTCTCCACCAGTGCCCATTTTTCACCACCAATGGTCCCAGCATCCCTCCCACCACCCCCACCCCATCCCTTCTACCCCACCCCACCTCTGTGACAGGGCATTCTCTTTTGCTCTCTCTCTCTTCTTTTGGGTGTTGTGGTTTGCAATAGAGGTATTAAGTGGTCATCATGTTCGGTCTATAGGAATACCAGTTCTTAAAGAGATGATAAACACACATCGTGTTTCAACTCTGGGCAATTCCACATAAATATTCACTGGATACATTTCTCTGTGTTGCCCTATTAGGAGCTGTTAGTAATGTTAATCATGGGATGGCAAAGTATTTAAGAGCAGATTCTTGAACTTTGCCAAAGTTTTAAGTAAAGCCCTTTTCACTTTCCCCAGCCCAAACTCAGTTTTATCATCTGTGAAATGTGAATATTTGTAACAACTTCTCATATGAATTGTTTGAAGGATAAGATATTACAGTTTTTAACTTAAAAATCTGACACTAAAAAGATGCCCAATTTAAGTCTGCATTGAAAGGCCTGGCAGGCCGAGAGCCTTTGTGGTAATCAGCTATGCCAGGAGGATCTAGAGACCTGACACAGGCCCCATTCTGCCCCAGAGTTTCTAGAACTGGCCTGGGCACCACACCTTTTAAATTGGCCCAGAAGAAGATATGTTCTACCATGGTGTAGAATTTTCCACACTACTCCATTCCTGAGATAGGCTTACATTGTTTCTTGTACACTTTATTAACTCTACATGATGGACTTAGAACATTTTAGAGATGATACAAATTATCATATGTATTTTTTGTCCTTTTTATATGATTGGCTTAGAATATTTTTATACACTTTCATTTTCTCCGGGCTGGAGCAATAGCACAGCAGGTAGGGCGTTTGCCTTGCACAAGACCAAGCCGGGTTTGATTCCTCCGCCCCTCTCAGAGAGCCTGGCAAGCTAACGAGAGTATCCTGCCTGGCAAGCTACCAATATGCCAAAAACAGTAACAACAAGTCTCACAATGAGACATTACTGGTGCCCATTCGAGCAAATCGGTGAATGAGACAGGACAACAGTGCTAATTTTCTTCACCTCTAAGCGGGTACATCTTTGTCTCTTACTCTCTCCCTTACATGACCAATCTATAGAAAGCAGAAGTTTACCACCTAAAGCAGTGCAAAAATATGCCATAAAACAGTGTCCGCTAAGAAAGCTAGACAGGTCTTTCTCTTTGGAAGCCTCTGTTACGTTAATCTCACCAGTACTCTCTTGCAACAAACTGACTTGGCTTGATACAAACCATCTCACTCTCTTGGTAAGTTCTTTTATCACCCCATGACTTGGACTCCATGAAGTCTGGGTGTGAGCAGCTCCTCCTAATTGTTCACTATTTTAAAAAGTTTATTTATTATTGGTTTAGGGTGGAGCTTTGGGGTGTTAGCTTCAGCCCTGTAGATGTGTAAAATTCTCACAACATCCATTTGAAAATTCCAGAGCTGTTCCACCCCAGAAGATCCCTCTACCTGTTCTCTCATACCAATTCTTCCTTCTCTCCATTCCCACTGTGGTTTTAGGAGTCAGTTGTGTTCTGCATTGCCACTATTTTTGTGCTTTATTTTTCATATTCTGCATATTAATGAAGACATTTAGTCATTGTCTTTCAGTTCCTGACTTATGTTATTTAGTATAATCACCTCAAGTTCCTTTCCATTTATCATAAAAGACACAACTTCATCTTTTTATAGTAGTGTAGTAATCTAGTAAGAATATAGACCATAGGTTCTTTACCGAGTCATGTTAATGAGCATTCAGATTTGGGTCCATGTAATTACTATTGTTAGGACAGAAATGCAAATATCTTTTTGAATTTGTGCTTTCATGTCCACTGGATAAATATCAAGAAACAGTATTGCATGTCATATGTAATTTTCTCAGGGAAAACCAATTTAAAGGGCAGAGAATGACTCCCTGCACCCCATTATAAGGGAGAAGATTTTAGATTATTGTCTGGTGACTCCCTTTCAAACCTCAATAAAATAGTCTTCCATTTCATCACTATTTTCATCACATCAAAGAAGGAATATTACTGCTAATTCCTAGTAGGGATAGTGCCCTTCTTGAGTCTGCCAAACTCTTGTTTGGCTCTAGTTCAAAAGTTATCACCATACTTCTGAGAAAAAGTCTTATTTTTTCTTTGAAAGGCTTTTAGGAGTAGAAAATTATGCAAAAAGAAATAAAAATCATAAGGCTTTACCAGACATTAAGCCATTCATTGAAGTAAATACTACATGTCAGGGGAAAAGAGAGGAAGTTCAGCCCTTTTGCACAGATTTGTGATCTTTTACACCTGTTTGTTCCCTTATTTTATTATGATGAACAAATTTTAGTAAATTTTCTCTTGTTCCTTAAATTTTTTATGTTTTTTTTGTTTGTTGTTTTTGGCTTTTGAGCTATAGCTCCCAATACTACGAGCTTACTTCTGGCTCTGTGCTCAGAAATCACTCCTGGTGGGGCTCAGGGAACCAAATGGGGTTCCAGGAATTTAATCTAGGCCAGCTGTGTGCAAGGCAAGTGCCCTAGCTGCTGTACTATTATTCCTGCCTTCTTTTTTTTTTTATTTTTACTTCATGACAACCTTACGTGGAAAGCTCTATTTTTATCATTTAAAAAAGTGCCCATTCAACTCGCATAGAGAAGGGAACACCAGGTAAAGTGTGGTTTGAGGGCCCGCACAGGATGGGAGATCCACCCTGAAAGTGGAATATGGACCAAACATGATGGCCATGTAGTGCCTCTGTTGCAAACCACAACACCCAAAAGGAGAGAGAGAAAGGGGGGAATGCCCTGCCACAGAGGTGGGGTGGGAAGGGGGTATGGGGTGGGAAGGGGGGAGGGATACTGGGAACATTGGTGGAAGGGACTGGGCACTGGTGGAGGGATATAAACAAAATGCAAACATGAAAGTTCATAAGTTTGTAACTGTAACTCATGGTGATTCACTAATAAATAAAATAAAATAAAATGTAATAATCATGAAAAATATAAATAAAAATTTAAAAGTACCCAAGAAAAAAGTAAGAATTATAACTCAGAACTGGTCCTCATTGAGGACTGGGGGGAGGGGGAGGGAGGGGGCAAGAAAAAGAGAAATGGGAAGCATTATCTCAGAGAATGCGCCCGATTTATATGGTTATTAAAGTTAATTACCTCACACAAGATAACTGTCAAAGCTGTGTCAAATGAGGACTTCTGATGCTAGATTTTAGAACTTTCTATGAAGGAGCTAAAAATAGGCAATTCTTTCTCCGTCTCCTTTCTTCATCTTCAGCAAACACACCCCTGCCCCCATCCAAATCTTCTAGACATTTAATAAGATATTTTATAGGAAATGATGCAGTTACCTGGGATCTTGTCCTAACTCCTTGGTACCAAAGGCAGTGAGTTAATTGCCTTCTAGGACAGTTATGCTTCGGTTCCCAGACCAGGCTCTAGTCCTTGTCTGCAGGAATGAAACAGGTGAAAACTGCTGGTCCATCTCAGTAGTTATTTACTGTTGGACTAAGAGTCCACGCCAGACAGCTGCTAGTCCTCAGAAATACTACAGGTTGAAAAATACTCTTCTAAGGCTTTGCATACTCTTTTAAATACTCTACACTTCCTTCAAAAGGAGTAGATAGCATTGTAGCACTGTCATGATTTGCTTGAGCAGGCACCAATAGCAGATAACATGCATGCAGCCTTGTATGCAGCTGACCCCGGGTTCAACCTGATTTCTGGCTTCCCATATGGTCCCCTGAGTACTACCATGAATGATTCCTGAGCACAGAACCAGGAGTAAACCCTGAGCATTGCTGGGACTCAATCTAAAATAAAATCAGGTTTCCTGTAATATAAGTGTAGCACTGTAACACTGCCGTCCCGTTGTTCATCTATTTGCTTGAGCAGGCACCAGTAACGTCTCCATTGTGAGACTTGTTACTGTTTTTGGCATATCGAATATGCCATGGGAAGCTTCCCAGGCTCGGCTGTGCAGGCGGGATACTCTCATTACATTGCCGGGCTCTCAGAGAGGCACAGAGGCATCAAACCCAGGTCAGTTGCATGCAAGGCAAACGCCCTACCCGCTGTGCTATTGCTCCAGTCCAAAAGGAGTGGGTAGCCCCATTTTTGCTAATATTCAATAATTATGTCACCCAGAATGATAATGTGTTTTCAATTGAGAACATATTTTTATCTAATAAAGTCATTTGATTAGCTAGGAGGAGATGAGAGAAAACTCAATTTTCTGGGAAAAAAAAGGCTTTTTACTGTAACATCTTATTGTGAAAAACATTGCATTGAAATATTGTGTTTGGAACCTGGGGAGAGTTCAATGGCAAAGTGCTGCCTTGCAAGCATGAGGCCTCTGCTTAATCCCTGGCACATCCCTTTATGTCCTGAGCACCATCCCAGAGGGATTATTGTTTGGTGGCCACAGTGTCATAATAGGAACTATGCACTATGCCATCTCCAGAGTACCACATCAAGTGTTTAAGTACCACAACCAAATATATCTGACCTCTAGCCATTACAGCAACAACCAAAAAAGGGGGACTTTAAAAAATGTTTTCTAAAGTTTCAAACCCCCTGAGTTTTTAAAAAATTGCTCAATTTAAACAGGTTTTTATTAAAAACTGAGATTTTTGCTATACTATTCTCTAGTCAGTAGTGGAATTATTTTGCTAACTTAATCTGAAAATGTATTGAGAC
The DNA here is from genome assembly GCF_027595985.1 of Sorex araneus. Lineage (NCBI taxonomy): Eukaryota > Metazoa > Chordata > Mammalia > Eulipotyphla > Soricidae > Sorex > Sorex araneus. The sequence goes on from NC_073305.1 coordinate 59,729,442, forward strand.
CATGTCCTTATAAGAAATGAATAAGGTGGTAGTGTTTAAATTACAATTACTTACCATTCTTCTCAAGTTATAATCCAGAAACCTGGTGTGTGTGTTTACAAAGTGCTAGCAACGTGCCTTTGGTGGTCATGAGCTACTTCCCCTCTCCTGCCCACTGCCGCCAATGCACCACTGAAGGAGGGAACAGGGCCGACAAGCTGGTTAGAATTATACATTGAAATTTTCTTTTCTTTAAACTAAGGTTTAAAACAAATGGGCCATAAACACTTCACCAGTCCCCTGTCAATAAAATATAAGGCTATTCCTCCAAGAAGCACATGTGACTCTCCATGGTCACAGATTGTCTCTCCAGCCAGCAGACCTCACTGCTCTCATGACAGTCTATGCTTCTGTTCCATAATGGTACCACTGCCACTATTAAATTACATATATAATTCTTTAAAATTTATAGAAGAATCTATGCCACTGATTGACATTTTGAACATGGCATTCAATTGATATATTTTAGCATATGTATATTTGATTGATAATGTACAATCTTAGTTATGGTTACTAAGCTGAAGCAGAATATGCTATATAAAGTTGAGATCAATTGCAGTGTTAAGAGCTGTCCAGGAGGCTCTACTTATTCTCTTCCAGCTCCATAAACAATCTTTATATGTCTGCTATACAGAGAAAGCCTATGGAAATGATGTTAATGGCCATTCTCATTTCTAGTCAAACAGCTGACCTAAAGTTTTCACCTATAACTTTAGAAATACTTGAGAAATTATCCCAGAAGACATAAAGCAAGATAAAATGTCTACTTTATATCTCATGAAAAAAATGGTTGAGTATATAGGTCTTTGAGTACCACTGGAAAGGTTTAAAATTATAAAACAGGATGTCAACTAGCATGTTTTGTGGTAAAGCAAGAAAAGGTTATTTGGGTATTATGGTATTTAAGTAGAGTAGTGTAAAAAACTAAAGCTCTCCGAGGGGCGCGAGCACTCGCGGGCTCTCCGGGTGGTTCCGTCTCACCCCCCCCTCCCCCGCGTCTGGTGCCCCGGAACCGCTGTGTGTGCCAAGGGCAGGTGATGGAAGGAAGAAGGAAGAAGGCCAAACTGGTTGCTCGATCCGTTTATTTCATCCTCTCTCTCCGCTTCTCTCCCGCTCTCCTGGATCTCGCCCCGTGGATCTGGCCCACCTGGATCTGGCTCGTGGATCTGGCCCTCCAACCCACTCTTACAGCCTAGTTAAATCTCCACAGCATGAGGGGGTTGGGGCGTACACATAGGTGTGGTCACCATCAATAGGGTAAGGTTCCTTTCCCTTAGGGGATGCTTCTCCTAGGACTTAATTCTCTTTCAGCAGGAGGATCCACCCAAGGGCGGATTCCCATGAATGTGTTTCTCTTCTCCTCAGCCAGCAAACATATAAGAATTCATAATATTAATTATTTTGTATGGACACAATAAGAGATGCATTAAAGCTTATAGAATTGCTCTCCTGGGGCCATCTCAATCTCAGACTACAGTGCTCAGGCCAGATCAGTCTTTCCTATCCCTGGCAGGGTCCCAATTTCATAATTACTATTGGATCATGACAGCATTTGTCTATGATCAAGCTCTTAACTTATAGTTAAGAATTAGGCACTTTGGCCAGGCCCATCTCGATGCCAGGGTAGCACATAACTCACTGCTTGCCCTGGATTCTTCCCGTCCCACGTCGGGGACCCTACTTTGGGGTGCTAGGAACTGAGGGCAACTGAGGCTTAAGTGGAGAAAGCAGATGCCCAGAGGGAATAATATTCGAGGCCAATTAATTCCCAAGTTATAAAAACATAATACTGTCTTCTTGTGTCTATACAAAACGGACATAGCTTTAAAGTAAATTATTCAAAAGGCACAAGAAGAGGAGAAAGGCAATATTAACTTATATAATATAAATTCAGTATCCTAGGAAGTCAACAGTGTGCAAGCCAAGCACTCTATCTACTAAACCCTCTCTCTAGCCCTTATAACCTTAGTTTACATTAAGGTTCATGATTCGTTTTGAATTAAATCTTGCCTAGGGCATATTAAGCAAATTTTCCTGACCACCCTCCCTTTCTCTCTTTTTTTCATTCTCTCCCTTATAATTTCTTCTTGCTTATGAATGTCGAGTTTTGCTAACACATAATTGAAAGGCTTTCTTCTTTTGAATTGGTTTTTCACCTTTGTCAAAAAATAATTAGCTATTTTACAGTGGTTTATAACTAGATTCTCTCTCATTAATCTATGCATTTAAACTTTTAACAGTACAACATTTTTAAATACTCTGATTATCAATAAACCAAATGACAAAACTTAATATTGGGATGGATAATTCCTCCCACTTAATTTTATTTTGGCCAAGATTGTTTTAGCATCTTTAGATCCTATGTTTTTCTGTATACTTTTTATAAATAATAAGCAAGTTTGAGTCTACAAATCTTACGGACATTTTAATAGGAATTGAATTAAACCTGTATAATTATTTGGAAGAACCAACATCTTTAATATATTCAGTCTTCCTATCCTTGGATATGACATGTGTTTTTAATTAAGACTGTGATTTGTTTCATTAAAATTTTGTAATCTTAGCATACGTACATGTTAAGAGTATGTTTTCTATTTCCAGTAATAGCAATAGTGCTATATTTAAAGTTTTATTTCACTGTAATTTTTAGAATATAGAAATGTCATTGATTTTTGTGTGCTAATTTTATATTTTGCAATCTTGTTAATTTACTGGAGCAATAGCACAGTGGGTATTAAATGACTGAAGAGATAGCACAGCGGGTAGGGCGTTTGCCTTGCACGGGGCCTATGATTGTTCGATTCCCCCATCCTTCTTGGAGAGCCTGGCAAGCTACCAAGAGTAACCCGCCCGCATGGCAGAGCCTGGCAAGCTACCTTTGGCGTATTCGATATGCCAAAAAACAGTAACAAGTCTCACAATGGAGACATTACTGGTGCCCTCTTGAGCAAATCGATGAACCACTGGATGACAGCACTATAGTGCTACAGTTAATTTACTTAACTGTTTTAGAAGTCATTTAGTCAATTATTTGGGAGTTTTTATACAGGCAGACCTGTCTTGTGCATTATCAGAAAACTTTTAATTCTTCCGTTCTAATCTATGTGTGTTATTTCTTTGGCTTGTCTTTTATTGGTCACTATAAATTACTAGTATGTTCAATACACCACTTCCTCTCTTCTGGTCAGGTATAATTTCTAGAGTGATTTTTAAACATTAAAAAGTGGCAAGAAATGCCAGAACCTGGAAGAAGATAGCTTTCATATTGACCAAAGTGATCACCAGACTTAAGATTTAAGTTTTGGAATTGTGGTGGTGTAATTAAGTCTGTGGTTTAAAATAAAGATATCATATTTATTCACTAAATTTTTAATTACTGGTGGAGCTCATGAGTCTCAAAATTATTAGTGTATTTAAATCTTACATAGATAAAGTGAAATAAAATAAAGCCGCAAAGGCATAGTTTTAGGATACAAATAAGTGAGTGACAAAGAAGATATTCAAATGGGCAAAAGGCACATGAAAAAATGCTCGTCATCACTAATCATCAGGGAGATGCAGATCAAAACAGCAATGAGATATCTCTCAACCCACGGAGACTGGCCCACATCCAAAAGAGCAAAAGCAATCAGTGTTGGCGCGGATGTGGGGAGAAAAGGACCCTCATTCACTGCTGGTGGGAATTCCGACTGATTCAGCCCTTTTGGAAAGCAGTATGGATGTTTCTCAAAAAATTAGAAATTGAGCTCCCATTTGACCCAGCAATACAACTTCTGGGAATATATCCCAGAGAGGCAAAAAAAGTATAGTCGAAATGAATCTGCACCTATATGTGCATCGCAGCACTGTTTACAATAACCAAGATCTGGGAAAAACCCGAGTGCCCGAGAACATATGACTGGTTAAAGAAACTTTGGTATATGTACACAATGGAATACTATGCAGCTGTTAGAAAAGATGAAGTCATGAATTTTGCATATAAGTGGATCAACATGGAAAGTATCCTGCTAAGTGAGATGAGTCAGAATGAGAGAGATAGACATAGAAAGATTGCACTCATCTGTGGAATATAAAATAACAGAATGGGAGACTAACACCCAAGAATAGTAGAGATAAGGACCAAGAGGTTTGCTCCACGGCTTCAAAGCCAGTCTCACATTCTGGGGGGTAAGACAGCTCAGATAGAAAAGGGAACACCAAGTAAAGGATTTCGGAGCACAGGCTAGGGTTGGGAGATGCGTGCCCAAAGTAAACTATAATATTAACAGGATGACCACTCAATACCTTTACTGCAAACCACAACACCCAAAAGGAGAGAGAGAACAAAATGGAATGCCCTGCCACAGAGTCTGGGTGGAGTGTGTGTGTGTTTGTGTGTGTGTGGAGGGGGGGTTGTGGGAGAGATACTGAGATCAATGGTGGTGGAGAATGGGCACTGGTAGAGCGATAGGTACTGGATCACTGTATGACTGAAACGCAAGCATAAAAATGTATGTCTGTAACTACCTCATGGTGATTCACTAAAAAAAAAAATAAATAAATAAGTGGATGACAAAGGAAGCCTCAGTTTCTCCTTGCCAATAAGAGGGGAGCCCACAGTTCCCCCTCACCACCAGTGCCATTTATCCCCCTCAACCAGCCACACCTCATCCCCATGGCCCTATCTTTAATATTCCTGGAGTTCCCCATGACCATATGCTTCTGTCCCAGGACTAGGAGCCACAGAGTAAGATAATGAACAATACCCTAGTCAGGAGACCAGAAAGACAAATAGTCTGACCACCCTGTATGTTCCCTGAATTCTCTGTCACACAAAGACCTAGTTTGCCTATAAAAATCTCACAAAAAGAGCCTTAGTTAACTTAGCCCTATACTAAGTTCCTCACCACTGTGGAGCTCCTTTTCTTTTCTTTTCTTTTCTTTTCTTTTCTTTTCTTTTCTTTTCTTTTCTTTTCTTTTCTTTTCTTTTCTTTTCTTTTCTTTTCTTTTCTTTTCTTTTCTTTTCTTTTCTTTCTTTTCTACTTTCCAATAAACCTTTCTACTTTCCACCTCTGAGTCGGAGCATCTTTATTATTCAATATTTTCACTCTTGAAATATTGAAGAACCTGGGAATCGGGAAGCAACATAGAGACCCACCACCGCCAGTTCTGCCTTGACTGCATCATGGGGATGTTTATTTCATAAGAGGTAAACTTCGGGATGCAGTAGAAGAGTAATTCAGTTATTTCCATATTGTAGGGAGTTGTATTAACTGTTAAAAATAAAGTTCAAAGGCAACCATGCTTTGCATATTTCAAGTATAATATTTCATTCATCTTGAAACTTCAAAAATGTATGTTATTAAGATCAAGGCTAGGACTGAGCAATATACTTGGTTTGGGGGCCACATCTGGTGTGCTGGGGTGCTGTTTCAGCCTTGTTACTCTGGGGCACTCCTGGGAGTGCTCAGAGGACCATGTGGTGCTGGGGTCAAACTTGGCCCTCCTGTATGCACAGCTTGCCCTCTAGTTACTGAGCCGTCTCTGAATCTATTCCGAAGAATTAAATGACAAATTCTGCCTTTCGATGGGGTTGTTGCTCATTAGGCCCTGTGCCCGAGGATGAGTGGAGGCATCAGTGTTCTGGCACTTTTTAGAGATGGGGACTCCATATGTGTCTTTGCTGACATTTTCATTTAACAATCTGGCTCTCGTCCTTCACTAGGGAAAAATCCCCCTTGACTGGGAAAATGTGACAGATGCCGTGCACCTATCCCACCATTTCAAACAAAGCTTAACACTTAAAAGGCTTAAGAGATGCAACTCAGCTGTCAGACGAACCTGTGGTCTTATTTATGTTCCTAAACATCTTATTTGTGTTCTTAATTTTCTTTATGTTCCTTCTGGGCTGAAGAAATTCATTTTAGGTAGGCTAGGATCAGTTTTCAGACAGGGTGGGGGGCAGGATTTCTGATCATTTGCATCACTTTTTAAAAATCATTTTATGTCTTTCTTCTCACACTTCATGAGTTGTGTATTTTTAAAATAGTAAAGACATAGCATGACAATACTGGCAAGATACAATGTATTTCTTCAGCAATATTAAATTTTAAGTCTGCTTTAATCTAAAACCATTATTTATGTATGTATTTATTTATTTTTTTACCCCCTCCACCCCCTGAATTAGAAACATTAATCTCATTGTAATGGGTACTCACTTCCTTAGTAATACTCTCAAAGAAAAAGCAAATGTTTCCCCTCCTTAGAAAATTTTAAGGCAGTTTCTCTCCACTCAGAAAAAAAATTTGTGTGTGACATATAATTTGTGCTCTGGTGTTTTATTCTTGAAAGTCTTAAGGGAAATATAAAAGGAGACAAATCTTTGTGTTGAAGGAAAAAGAAGGTACAGGATTGTGGCTAGATTGGGGAAATAGGTGAGCCTCTCAATAATTGCCAATGACCTTGTCCCAGGAAATTTATCTAAGAAGGTGTTGCTCTCATAATCCCTCATACTCAGTGAGTGAGTGGAGAGAAGAATCATTGTGAAGGATCTTCTAGAAGACTCATAACCCACAGTGTCTTGAAATCATTATAGTCGCCCTTATCACCTTCATGTGAAAAATTTTCTACTACTATAAAGATGGTTGTGCAGTCTGTGAAGATATTAGTCAGAACTAGGGGGAAATTCTTTTCAGTTTGTACCAGCTAATATCACCAGCTAATTGATCCAGGTGGTTGTATCATATGAAGCCATTATAGACTGCCCCCATCTACGATGCTTATTCATGTACTCAAGGCAGAACCGTGGAATTTCAAAAGACCAAGTTCTTGATGCAGGATAATGGCAAATATGGCCTCTATTTATCCTGTAGATGGTTCAGACTGAAGATGCTCAAAATTTAGGCTTTGCATTGGTTATAATAAGGTACCAGCTCTCAACATCCATCTTTACTTTCTGGGGGGATGGGTGGGGGGAGGTAGTATTGGTGAGGTGTTATTATATTTGACTCCTATATTTACTTGTCCATGTGTTTCCTGGGACCACACCCAGCAGACAGGAGCAATAACAATACCCAACACTGTGTTGTCTCAGGGCAGTGGTCATAGAGAAGTCAAAGATAACCCAAGTCTGTAGAGGAAGGAAGGTCATTTAAACTCTGATTACTTGGTCAGTTCATTCTGGTGAGGGGGGTAGTGTTGGAACATTATGTGTATGAAACCCTGTCATTAGCAGTGCTGTAAAATAAAAGAGGGGAAAGGGAAATCCTAAAGAAAGGAAGCCTGTAGGAAAGGAGCTTCCCAAGGCTTGAGTCATAGTATCGAGAGTGGGACGTCGCCTTGCATGTGGAACCCCAGCATCCCATACGGTCCTCTGAGCCCACCAGGAGTGATTCCTGAGTTCAGAACCAAGAGTAACCCCTGAGCACTGGTAGGTTTCCACAAAACAATTTTTTAAACAAATAAAGATAAATAAAGAAAGGAAAGGAGTCTCCAGTTTCTTCACTAATATTATCAGTAATCTGAAAGTGAAAATGGTGAGTAACTTCCACCTTATCCAAGGGAACAGATTCCTGTTGTTAATCAGTTATTAGATAAATTTATACTTCAGGGAAGACTATATTCATTCCTGATTTCAGAGTAAGTATAAGTTGATCTTTGTCATTTGTGGTAATTTTATTTCCCCTGCCACTGATTGGTTTGAAAGTGGGCATAAGGTACATTTTTTATTAATGAGATATGTAGGTAACACCCAGAATTCTGGAAATTCTCCTTTGCTCTTAAAAAGAGGCAGGAATGAATTCAATGTTTTTAATTTTTACCTCTTGATAAATATTAAGGTTGACACCCCTGAAACTGATGTAATAATCTTATAATCATAAAGAAAAATGTGAAAGATACATGAAAAATTTGAGTTTGAACAATAACAAAGTTGAACTTTCAGTTAACCAATTATAAAATGGTCCAATTTTTAATTTCAACATAATTAAGAAAATGAAGTTTTATTATTATGTATGTCAATTTTAGTTGAATTTTCTTATTCCTCTAGCTTAAAGGATACAAAATAAATGCATACTGAAAACAAGTTCATTGGGTCATTCAATGGAATTTTTGTGGATTCATATATACCTCTGAAGTATTTTTGAGGTTGCCTAAACTAATTTCTTGTCAAAATCTTTATGCAATATCAAGCATTTGCTTTTCAGTATTGTCAATGTAGGAAATAGAAGAAAAGAAGCAACCACAAACTAGTATAGGAATTTATAAAGCATTATATAAGACATTTATACATATATTTGTATATATCATTTATAAAGCATTATATATAACATTTTTATGTAAATACAGATAAAAATTTATACCACAAGTAGGAAATACACCCATTTTCAGAAATAAAATTTTATTGGATGAGAAGGGGTTTGAGTTAAAATATATCAGAGTATTGAGAGAAGTAGATTTATTCCTTAATAGATAGCTTGGGGGGGATGGAATTGATAATTGATGCCTGTGCAGAGAAGACATCTATGACACAGACCCTATTGATACAGAAGACTAGAGTTGAGAAATCTGCAGCAAGTCTGGAATACAAAGGATGGAAAGAAGCAATTATTAGGGACAGAAGGGGAACAAACAGAGTAAGATTAGGAATATGGCCTCAAATTAAAGGGGATTATTGGCACAGAATGCCACAATGGTGGCCTAGATGGTGCTGAATAGTCTGAATGACCTTGGTCCTGCTGGATAACCTAGATGACCTGAAGATAATCATCTCATATCCTCTCCTCTGCTTCAATAACAGTGTTTTAATACCATATCTTTAAAGAAAAAAAACTAAAGCTCTATATACTGGTGGAAGGAATAGTATTAGAAGATTATATGCCTAAAATTCAACTATTAATAAGTTTACAAACTTTTCTTAATAAGTTTACAAACAATTCTTTAATTAAAAAAGAAAACAATCTAAAAAAGTTTACAAACTTTTCTTAATAAGTTTACAAACAATTCTTTAATTAAAAAAGAAAACAATCTAAAAAAGCCCATTATACTGGGGATACAACTGAGGGCTGGTTTAAGGACCTCTGGACAGCTCTCTTCTTGACTGCATTGAACCCTTATTTGATGCCACACAGTCAGCAGAAAGTAGCTTGATGGATTTGATGCCTTATCTGACTGCAGTCAACTCCTCTTTGAGAGTTAGAAATAAGAGAAGAAGCCTCAGATCCCCCTTCCACTATGATTAGCAGTTCCTGTTCCCAATCTTCATTGTAGACATTACTGCAAATTCCTGGAGTTTCTCCATGAGTGATGAAGTTTAAAATCTCCCCCAAGGTCATAAATTCTGTCCTAGAACTTGACTCACAGGAGACTAAGAGATAACAGGAAATAGCTAAGCAAATTGTCAGATAGAAAGTTTTAAAGACCCTAAATACACCACCAATACAATACCACGGGCTGGGAGATGCAGCAAGAAAATTTTTGTACAAGCATGCCTGAGCTCCAAAAAATAACGTGGGGAAATTCAAATCCATCATAAATTGATTGAACATATTTAAATTCACACTCTCAGTATGTAGCAGAAAGTCTTACTTGAGAATCAGCAAAAAAAAAAAATGGAATGGAATGAGTGAAATCAATGAACTCTTAGAGGACACAAAACCAAAAATTACCTTATTGCGATATTTTCATGCTCAGGAAACTAAGATTGCAAAGGAAATCAGCACCAAGTAATCCTACACTCCCAGTTGAAAATGCAAACATGAAAGGAAATAAATTCTGCAGATAGTGCAAATAGTACAGTGGCACAGCAGAAAGAAGAAATTTTCACACTAAGAATAAGAAATAATGAAGTTGTATGAAACAGATATAGCAATTTTTAGATGTTTAAGTTAAAGTATATAAAGGAAGTAGAAGCAGTAAAAACAATTAGTAGATTTTGAAAGTGGAACATGATAGCAAATATGAGGATGTAGTGCACAGTACAACTATAATTTGTTATGCTATTATAAATTTGTTGAGAGTAGATTTAAAAGTTCTCACCACACAAAATATAATTTTGTTGCTATATATGATGTCAGATTTTAGCTACATATATTATAGTCATTTTTCAATGTATATAAATATTGAATAATTATGCTGTATATCTAAACTGATATAATTTTATATGACAATATATCCAATTATAAATTAATTCCTCTATGGGAAAATAATACAATGAGATTATTAAATGAATACTATAACTATGACTCAGGCTTTATTTGAAGTCAGTTTCATCCAATGCTCAAACAACCTTTTGGGGAAATACAGTTGCTACACCCATTTCACAGGTAGTTAACTATGTAATAATGAACAAAAGACAATGGAATAATATATTCAAAATGGTGAGACAATTCTCAGTGTAATGATAGATCTGGCTGAACTTCATCAGAGTGTAGCTGAAAGGTATTTCTTTCCTGACAGGTATTTTTAAAAATTCATGAACATTAAAAAAGCCATACAACCAAAATATTTGTTAAATATGACACCAGAGCTGTCATATTATTATAAGTTATGCATATGGTCATATTTTGTGTATGTGTATGTGCTGTGATCAGGTAGAAACTAGTTGGGAAAAGGTTTTAAGGCAAATCTTTGTTTTTTACTGCCCAACATAATTGATTTAAATACATTTATAAAAAATATGCAGATTAAACTAGGGCAATTAATCTTTTCCTAATCTTCTTAGAGTACACATACACAAAAAAGATTTTATGTGTTCAGTTTTTAAAAGTAACACCCCTTTTCAGAGAGTCTCTTGCTCGCACCCCTGGCTGTATTCTCCAGGGCCCCTTGGAGGGGATGGGCTCCAGCTTCCCTCCCTGACTCGAGCAGAGCTCCTGGCGGCCGAAAACCACCAGAACCTAGCCACAGCCATGCTCAAGGCCCCTCTCCACACGTTCAGACAAGCCTCACGCATGAAGGAACCAGCTGAGGAACCCAGGTGTGTGTAATCCCATCAACGGCCAACATACAGAGACTTAAAAGCAAGCTCCCAGAAGCAAAGCGGCCGTGCGATATCTTATAACCTACTTTTCCCTCTGGGAGAAACTAGCAAGCTTCTGAAAGCTTCCTGCCCACATGGGAGAGGCTCGCAAGCTTCCCATGATGTATCCATATGCCAAAGCCAGTAACCAGCTGAATCTCATTCCCCTGATCCTGAAAGAGCCTCCAATGCGGCATCATTGGGAAGGCCGAGAAGAGAGAGGCTTCTAAAATCTCAGGGATAGGATGAATGTAGAGGTTACTGAGACCATTCGAACAACTCGACGATCAACAGGATTTCATGATTCGTGATTCGTGAACACCCGCTTTAAATATTTCATTCCAAAGAAAACTGTAACAAGGAATTTTGCAGGTGACAAAAGAGTAAAAGAGTGAAACAGCACTGCGACCTGTGACTGTCACAGGTGACCTGTCACTGTCATCCTGTTGCTCATCGATTTGTTCGAGTGGGCACCAGTAACGTCTCTCATTGTGAGACTTATTGTTACTGTTTTTGGCATATCGAATACATCAGGGGTAACTTGCCAGGCTCTGCTGTGCGGGCACGATACTCTCCGTAGCTTGCTGGGCTCTCCGGGAGGCGTGGAAGAATCGAACACGGGTCGGCTGCGTGAAAGGCCTTACCACTGTGCTATTGCTCCAGCCCTACTTTAAAATTTCTTTTTAAGCAGAAGAAAGGAAGCTGTTATCAACTAGATCCAAGATAAGAAACTAAAGAAATGCTTTTATCACTGGACATAACCAGAGTTCATGTATCTGGTGCATTGGTGCAATTATCTGATGGGAACAATATCACAGAGGGCGGAGACATCCTTTTGGACCAGAAGCCACCCAGACATTATAGGGACTACTGGAGATACCACCTAAAGCAGGGTAGAGAGGGTGCAAGATCCTGGTTCTATTCCTTCCTTACCCTTCAATCTTCTACCACAGAGTTCCATTAACAAAACCCTCTGGAAGCAGAAGGAAAGAGAGCCTTGTATTTTCCTACATTAGACAATGTGGGAGATAAAGGTAGAAAGTGGATCTGGAAGTCAAGTGATTAACATAGCTCACAGATAGGGGGTGAATTTTAGAGAATCACAGCAAAAAAAATCTTCTTAGCATAGGAACAGGAATTTAAGGATCAGAGGCTTATTCAAGCCACTCTGTTCACTCCCTTCCATCTGCCTGAGTTCCTCCACTTTAGCTTGTGAGTCAATGATTTGAAAACATCACATGCCTTTTCTTATGCATGCAAAAGCATTACTTTTTTTCTGATGAGTCCTGTTTTACAAGCTCTACAAGAAGGAAATATCATTTAAGACTATCCATCTATAGAACTTTTGGAATACATTTGTGCTCTCAAAGCTGCTTTGCCTACAAGCTAATAGTGGAATGTAAAAATAGCTTCTGCTGTCGACATGTCTTTTCTTATTTGTATTCTAAGTATCTCATTTAGTCAGACATAGAAAGTTCTTATTTGCATTTATTTTGCCCACAGAAAATTTACAGTTCACATCACTTCTCTGCTTTAAAGAAGTAATCAAAATACAAATTGCTTGAATGATAAAGACTGAAGCTCAGAAGCATAGGATAAGGAAGAAAAATTAGGGCACATTCTCCAAGTAAATGAAAGGGCTCTTTGCCATGGCTATCTTCAACTCCCATTTTCAAAACAGGAAAGAAATGAGTTTGTTCACAAAAACTTCATACTTTACAAATTTTAGTTTTGCCATGCATCAGAAAAGATACCAATGTCAAGCCTATTTTTATTTGGGGTTAGAAAACCAGAGTTATATAATTTTTCCAGAATAAAAATTAATAATTGGCAGTCATCTTCATCAGAATTGTAAAGAGTACATTGATTTTCATCAAGCGAATGTAATTTTTATTTAAAATGTTTTTGTTTATAATATTACATTTTTCCAAAATATTTACGTTTTGTCTATCATTCCTTAATATTGGTAGGTTTGTGTTTTTTAAAAGTAAAATAGTATTAACTTCTGTATCTATCTTTGGTGATAGAATACGTATGATTTTTGATGGAGATATAATTACTAATTAGCATGCCCAGAATTAAAACAGATTTTATATACTGACCAGTTTTTGAAACCTTTTCTAGGTAGTAAGCAGTGGTTTTGAATTTCCTGTTTATAGTTTTTCTATTTAATGTCCAATGCATGTAGTTAGTAGTTAGTAACACTTGATCAGTTATATAAGAAACCTTTACTGAGCATATGTGTTCACACTGTATTTCATAAAGGACAGTAGCACCCTCTTCTGGATAACTTTTGAGGTTATAAAGAAAGCATTCTGACAGTTTTTTTCCCCATTTCCTAATAACAAATGGTTTGAATATTTATTAAATTTGTTCTTGATTAAAATATAACCTTAGAAATTTAATTATGTTATATGGATCAGAAACAGTAAGTGCTGTAGTTTAAAAAAAGCCTACTCTTTATTAAATGCTATCCAATAGGAACAAGTGTTTAGTTTATTCAAATGAAAAAATGCTGCTTCAACATTTCTCAGAATGTTGTCTCCAGAGACACTTAAATATACAACACTATACAAGGAGGTAGGAAATGTAATGCAGAAAGAACTTTTACATTCTTATCCCAGCTCTTAGTACATGAAGAAAAATGAATCCCCCTCACATTTTTTTTTAAAAAAATTTGCTTTTTGAGTCACACCCAGCGATGCACAGGGGTTACTCCTGGCTCTGCACTCAGAAATTATTCCCGATGGTGCTTGGGGGGCTATGTGGGATCCTGGGAATCAAATCCTGCATTGGCTGAGTGCAAGGCAAATGCCCTACCCGCTGTGCTATCGCTCTAGCCTCTCCCTCACGTTCTTTAATATCAGTCAAAGACACAAGTTGAACATAATTTTATTCAATTGTATTTTAAAACAAAATCAGATACATTTATATCAAACACCAGGTAGTTCCCAGATGTTCCTAGAATAGACACGGTATAAGGCGGATGATGGAGATGTTATATACTTACAGTTATTTAGGGGGCTGGGGGCGGTGCTTGGGCTACTCTTGTTGGTGTTCAGCATTTACTCATGACTCTTGTTGAGGCAGAGGGACATGTGGGGTGCCTGAGATTAAACCTGGGTTGGATACATGTAAAGTAAGTGCTCTTCATGCTCCTTTATCATTCATTCAGTCATTCTTTTACTCATTTAGTCTATGTATTGGGTACCCATCTTTATAATGGAGATATTGTGAACAGATTCAAGTTCTTAACCTTTTAGAGACTACATTTAATGAAAGGAGATTGAAACAATGCAGGAATATACTTATAATAGGGATGTAATATTAGGTTATAAAAAATCTATGTTAAAGGGGAAATGGTAAAGATTTTTTAATTGAAGGTTTGCAGGAAATAGACATTCTGTATAAAGTGGTTGGAAAAATTCTCATTTATAAAGTGATACTTGAGCAAAGTTATGGTTAAGTGCAAGTTTAAAACTGGATATTCAGGGTGCAAGCATTCCAGGTGAAGGGAACAGCATGTGCAAGCCCTCTGAGGTTGAGCTCTTGATTCACTTTGAATACTACAAATCCTGAATGGGACTCACCAGGTCTAAAAATTTTAGAGTTTTGGAACTCAAAAATTGGGTAAGATTTTATGTATGGCTTACTGACAGTGATTTGAAATCTCTAAGCCTTTGTTTCTTACCTACAAAATGGGGATTTATAGAATTACTTTTCACAATTTTCTATAAAGTAACAGAGTGCTAGCAAAGACATAGATTGTAAAGATCTCCCAGAGTGGTAAGGGTTGAGGGCTCCAGCACCTCTCCCCATCGGCGCCTGGGTTTGGGGGTGGTCCCGGACTGCTCTTCCAGCCAGGGTGCCCCAGCCCAGGCCATGGGGCAGATGGAAGAGGAAACTAGGGCCAAGCCAGTTGATGGATCAGTTGCTGTTTATTTCATTCTCCCCACGCACCTGCTCCAGTGTCTTGGAGCTCCCCATTCTAGTCTCACACTGCCCCTCATTCCCATCTCCTCCTGTCTCTCCTGTTCATCTCTCTACGTTCCTTCTCACAGACCAGGCTCTCTCACTCTCCTTTCTGGATTCTGACTCTGACTGCTTCTCCCCCAGTGACTCCCTGACTCCCCTTTTCTGCCTATCCCCACTAGTCTCTCCACCCCTCAACTTCTGGGCCCACACTACACCCAGTCAGGTAGCAAAATCAACATAAGAAAGCTCTTCCTGACTGCCAATCAGGCTCAGGGGTTGAAACACCACCTGTGGGTTTTCCTCTCCTCCAAGCAAAGCATCTTAATTAACATCTTAATATTAGTTATTTTTGCATGGGCACAGTAAGAGATACATTGAGGCTTATAGGGTAGCTCTCCTGGGAACATCTTGCCACAGACTCAGACTACAGTTCTCAGGCCAGACGAATCATTCCTAACCTAGCAGGGTCCGAATCTAGTTATTACTTTTTGGATCATAACAGCATCTGTCCATGACCAAGCTCTTAACTTATAGTTAAGCATTAGGCACTTTGGCCAGGCCCATCTCAATGCCAGGGTAGCACATAGCTCACTGCTTGCCCTGGGTCCATCCAGTCCCTCACTGGGACGCTGCTTCTGGGGGTACTAGGAAGTAAGGGAAGCTGAGGCTTAGGTTGAGAGAACAGATGCCCAAGAGGAAAATATCATTTAGAGTCAATTTACTCCCACCTTACAAAAGCATAGCATTTACTGTCTTCCTGTGCCCATACAAATGGACATTGATCTGAACAAACTATGCATAGGACTAAAGGAGAAGAGGAAAACAATATTTACAAGTTAACAGAGCACAAAGAAAGAAATTACAAATAAACACAGAGGAATGGGAGCACTGTGATGGGAGTGACACAAATAAACCTAAGCTACCTGTGGCAATGTTATCCTACAATAGATTAAGTGTTGATTGTGTGAAGGTCAATAAATATTACCTATGGGAAAAATGCTTATCCTGAAATTTCTGCAACATTCACATATTAATTGTATTACAAATTTTGAACAGTTCTCTTTGACATACCAGTCTAAAATTTCAACATGAGATGTGCATGTTCTTTTACATGGCCCTAGACTTGCAACTTCTTCTTATAAGCTTCTTACACATAGTAAAATGAAGAAATTAAATTAATTTAAGGTTTTTAGTCTAAAGGTCTGAGGTGGGATGAAAGCTTTTAATAGCATTTGAAAATCCCAAGGAACCAGAAAGGTAGGATGGGGTCAAGTTGCTTGCGTTGTTTGTCCCACTTTAACACAAAGCACCACATAAGATCCCTAAGCACCAGCAGGAGTGATCCCTGAGTACAGGCCAGAAGTAACCCCTGAGCACCACCCAGGGTAACCCAGCCCCCTATAGTAAATAAATAAATAAGGTGCTTGATTAGAATTTTTGCTTTTTTTTTTGTTATGGGACCACACCTGGTGGTGCTCAAGGGACCATACAGGGTGCCAGGTATTGAACCTAAATTGACTCTATGCAAGGTCAGCACCTTTTCCACTGTACTGTCTCATTGACTTATCTGAGGGAAATTTTGAATTTACTTCTGTTAGATACTGTCATCCTGGTGCTCATCGATTTGTTCGAGCAGGCACCAGTAACATCTCTCATTGAGAGACTTACTGTTGCTGTTTTTGGCATATCCAATACGCACGGGTAGCTTGCCAGGCTCTGCCTCGAGGGCTCGATACTCTCAATAGCTTGCCGGGCTCTCTGAGAGGGGCGGAGGAATTGAACTCCGGTCGGACTCATGCAAGGTGAACGCCCAACAGCTGTGCTATCGCTCCAGCCATTAGATACATTGAATGAATTAACCATCAGACTTGCTTTTAACTAAATTACAAAGATTGGCATTCAGCAACTGAGGCTTCTGGTTATGGATTATAAATACAGGAAAACACACAAAAGTGCTATCCCAAAAGATCACCTAATACATGGTTACTTAAAGAGTATTGCTTCATTCACACTCTTATCTTGAGATATTTTCAAAAGATTCTGTCATCCTAGAATCATTCCAGCATTTGGATTACTACTGGGTCCCTTTCATTAGATAAATTCCTTTCCTATCCCACCTCAATCTCCATTCCTTCCCTTTCTGTTTCTTGAGGTAAAGCAATTTTTCAATCTCTCTGAGTCAGTCTAAATATGGTGAGATGAAAGGTCAGACGATTTGGGGTAATGAGACACGGTGCTTCACCAAGCAGAAATAAACAGCAAAACTTTTAAAAGGAGTTGATTCTGGGACTGTTTTTAGAGAGAAGGTAGCCCAATGTGCAGGAATTCAGAAAATAGTCTGTTCCTAAGAAAATTCTTTCTCTTAGAAAAATTGTTGAAGGACATATAATATAGACTGCCTTTACCATTCTTCTTATTTTTTTTTGCTTTTTTGGGGGGGTCACACCCAGCGATGCTCAGGGGTTACTCCTGGCTTTGCACTCAGGAATTACTCCTGGAGGTGCTTGGGGATCATATGGGATGCCAGGGATCGAACCCAGGTCGGCCGCGTGCAAGGCAAACGCCCTACCCGCTGTGCTATCGCTCCGGCCCCACCATTCTTATTATTTTAAATGGAATTAAAATCTAATCGAGCACAGAGATATTAACTACCCAGAGGCAAAGTAATGTATAGGAAGACCCCATTAAGTAGCAGTACTGGCAAAGTGTATGCCAAGAAATGCCACAGCACATAATTTAAAAATCTTCCTCATTTTTTCTTGAGGAATATATCAGACCTCCCAGAGATTGTTAATGCTCATTCTGCAAACTTGGTAGGGTGTAAACATTGGGTGAGTTTTCAACTTCTGTAAACTTAGAATCAGATAGTACTTTATTAAATGACAATGGTAATAATTATTCAGCTAAGTTGACTGGCATGTAGTATTCCTCCAGGACATGGTAATAATTATTAACAATAATTATTAATATAAGGGGGAGTGTGGCGAACATAAATAATTTATCAGGTTCCAAGGTACTTTCAAATTAGAAGATATTATTTTGGAAGCTAATTTTGATAAGATGTAGGTAAGTATGAAATCAAAAAAATAAGCAATGGATAAGAAGATTTGAAGAGGGAAGATTTGAAGTCATATATTTTAGGTGTTACTTAATTAAGGTGTCAAAAAATTAATTACACCATAGGCAGACAGATCTCATTTATTCTTGTAAATTTCTTTTTGTCTTAGCTTCTATTTGTGAAATTCTTACTGGAAGAAAATGTGTTCAAGTAGGAACTATTTGAGGCAGTGACAACATAGGACACGTGACATGGATGCTCTGTAACACTTGAACCGAGACCAAAATCCAATGTGTTAATTAGTTGCTGGGATTGCAGTATAATTACACATGTTTGAAGGACATTCATGGATTTTCTGAGCTGTTTCTCATCAGTGTTATCATGTGACCATTAGAAATAAGTGTGATTTTGATGAGAACTCGCTCTTAATTTGTGGTATAGAGCATTTCAACAGCATTGAAGCATTTTTAATGTTTATGACTTCAATTATATATATATACATATATCTGTTGCAGCTTGTAACAACAAAAATGAAAAAAAACAAATTATTACTAAAAAGAATCATAAGCAACAATACACACATATGATGATAACATTTTGGTGTATTATCTGTATAGGTTTTTGTTTGTTTTTCTCTTTCACCTGCTATATTGCATGCCTTGCTTCAGGGGACAAATAGCATAGCAGAATGTAAATATAAAGTAAGTAGAATGTTTGGCTTTTGCCTTTGACCTTTCAAAAGCCTGATATTTCAAAATTTATTTAGTAAATAAGAGAAACTTACCCATAGATAATACTTCCTGGGTTGGGAGAAGGAAAAATTAGAAAAGGAATGCATACATACCAGAAAGAAGCCTTCCATTTAGGATTTAATCCATGGATATAAAGTAATGATAACTACAAATTATTTTAGCAATAAAAATAGAAAATCTGCTTCTTGATATTAGAAATTACTTGAAACACTAAATTTTGACAGCATCCTGACATAGTGCACAAAGAGTAGGAGAGGAATGTCTATATGATATGACAAAATATTAGACTAACAAAACTGTCAAAATAAAAAATTGTAAGGACTCCACCCAACAGTGCTCAGCAGGTGGTTTGACCCTGATTTTGTAGGCCTGGCTGTTCAGAACTCATGTCAGTGGTGTTGGAACCACCAGGACCCACCCAGAAGTTCTGGGGTCACGTTGCAGTACATGATCAAATTTGAGCCTCAAATATGTGAGGGATGTGGTTTACCATTTGAAAATTAAATGCCAGACTCCTGGAATTTACAAACATTTCCCCAAAATTCCAGGTTGACACAATAATCCTCTTTGTCTGAGGGTGACACAGGTACATCAGGAAAATCTGAAGCTTCTGAAAGGTCTGCAGGGGAATCCAGGCATAGTTATCAGAGATCCATATGGATTGGTGACAAGGACCAGATGGTACAATGTATGTCTAAGTATCAGGGTGCAAAGAAAGATCACAACCAAGGACTGGATGCCACACCCATACTCCTTGACATTCTGTTCAACATACGGCTCAAGATGTTGAAATAAATGACATGGAAAAAATCCTGACTTGCAAGAGATTAAATTTTGACAACAAAGAGAAATAGAATATTGAGATAAGTATTGAGTTAGAGAAGAGGCCAGAGAAGTAACACAGCAGGTAGGTCACTTGCCTTGCACACACCCAACCCAGGTTTGATCCCCAGTATACCAAATGGTCCCCAGAGCCCACTAGAATGATCCCTGAGTACAGATTCAGGAATAAGCCCTAAGCACTGGGGTGGTGGTCTAAAACAGAAACAAATGTATTAGAGACAAATTAAGTTAAAAACAGTTAAATATATTTCTAACTTTAGTTAATGAAAGGAGAAAATCTCTAATATAATATAAAATAGAATAATATGTATCTGATAAAAAAATGAGGCTAGTATATATGCTTCGATGTGAAGTACTTGCAAGATAAATGTTACATATAAAAATGGAAAGGGAAGAACAATTTAAATAGCGTGTCTTCCATTTGCATAAAACTGTCATATGTTCTAAATATTCTGAGGATATGGAAGAACCGATTAACTGTAATTTCCTCTAGAGACTGAAGCTTCTCGTTTTATGTCACTTTCTAAAGATTTCTTTCAAGCCAAGACCATGCATTACTTTTATAGTATATAATAATATATATTATAGCATATAATAAAGTATTCTCTATAAAGTATTCTTTTGCTATCCTTTGTGATCCGTTACATTAAATTAGGATTTAATTTATTTTGATAACTTCAGAATCAGTCAGAAACATGTGTCTCAAATATTTTCTGGGTATAGCACATGACTGGCAAAGAGATTTGTTTTGTTTCTCTTTTTCAAACAAAGATGGTTCCAGTTGTTTTTATGCATTCTTCTCTCCAATATTTCTATAAAGGTGGACTTTGAGCTTTTCTGATCACAAAACTATAGAAAACTATATTCAGAACAATGACAATGATTTGAAGACCTGAATAAAGACACTCACTTTCATATGGTCCAGAAAATTACCATATGCATAAATAAGAGATACGAAGCATGTCACCAGAATTTATGTATGTAGATAAAAATGTTTCAAAACTCATAGAGTTATTTTATACCAAGGAAAATATTTTTCACCAACATTTTTCTTTCTATTTGTTCTTTTTTTTTTTGTCTTTTGTGTCACACCCAGAGATTCTCAGGGATTACTCCTGACTCTGCATTCAGGAATCATTCCTGGTGGTGTCTGGGGGATCATATGAGATGCCAGAGATTGAACCCAGGTTGGCTACATGGAAGGCAAACGCTTTACCCACTGTACTATATCACTCCAGCTCCTTTCTTGTTTATGTGTTTCTAGAGTATCTAGGACATTCTTTATTGTAACAGTTACAAAATGATCGCCTTTGAGGTGAATTTAAATTTCAGTAATATCCAAAGGCCACTTAGATTCAAGAATAGTAAATAAGTTAGTCACTCAATTTGGATAATAAATTTGCAGTATAAAGATGTGATGAAACCAAGAAACAGCATGATTGTCCTACAAATTCTAAGCAAATATGTCTATTCCCCCAAAGAAACTCTCACAAAATCCATATATTAATATCCTAATTTTCAATACCTCATAGTATGTATTTGGAGTCAAAGCTTTTAAGAAGTAATTATGGGTTAGGGAGATGGTTCAGGGGTCAGGATCACTTGTATTGCATGTGAAAGGCCCTAAGTTTGATTGTCAGTATCATATCTCCCCCAAATGCTACTCGGAGTTGACCTCTGGGACCCTGAACATTACTGGAGAGGTCCTAGTGAGCACTATTGGACCAAAACAGTACTGTGTCACAGAGTCCTAAAATTAAGCTAGCTGATTAGGTAGATCAGGTATCACTAGGCATGGCGTGAGAATCCCAATAGCACTTGTTGGAAGACTTCACTAAATCAAGATATAAGTAAGTTAGACTGAAATTATTAGAATGCCTCTAAACAAATATGACTGATGTCCTTATAAGATCAAGAGATTAAGACACAGGCAGACACAAAAGGAAGAATATAAGAAGACATAGAGAGAGATGGACCATTAACAAGTTAAAGTGAGAAGCCTAAGAAGAAACTCTGATGTCTTGATCTTGAACCTAGCATTCAGAACCATAAGAAAATATATTACTGTCATTCATGAAATTCATAAATTTCACATGCAATTTGTAAAATTTTCTTACAATAATCCTTCTGTATTTTACACACTAGAAGATTCTTTTTCTCAATTATGACATATAAAAAATTAACATATATTAGAAAAAAATTTTGAGGGGTCTAAACTATCCAGGTTGGAAGCCACTGTTTTAACCTTGTGTAGTTGTACTAACTATAATATAAAACTGAGTTTCTTCTTTTTCTTTTAAAATTTGGGGGCGGAGAATACCCAGTGATGCTCAGGGGTTAGTCCTGGTTCTGAACTCAGGAATTATTCCTGGCAGTGCTCGGTAGATCATATGGATCCTGGGGACCAAACCCAGGTGGGCCATATGCAAGGCAAGCACCCTACCCACTGTGCAATTGTTCTGACTGCATAACTTAATTTCTTATTGGATATATCTGTCAATTTTAAACTCCCAAAATTTGAGTACCTCTAACTTTGATTGTATTTTGGAACATATCTATTGGGCTACAGATTTGTCAATAAATTGATCTCACACTAGATAGTGGAGAGACAGAACCCTGTGTCAACTCTGGCCATGAACTAGTTAGTTGTGCTAAAGTACAAAACAATACCACTTTTATGTCATCTTTGCCTTGCACGGAGCTAACCCGGGTTCAATTCCTCTGTCCCTCTCGGAGAGCCCGGCAAGTTACCGAGAGTATCTTGCCCGAACGGCAGAGCCTGGCAAGCTACCCGTGGCATATTGTATATGCCCAAAACAGTAACAACAAGTCTCACAATGGAGACGTTACTCGTGCCTGCTCAAGCACATGGATGAGCAACGGGATGACAGTGACAGTGACTGTGACATGATGTGAAAAATGTTAGCTAACACTAATTTATAATACTCCCTTTTATTTTTCAAATTTATTTAACTATTAGTTTATTGTTGGGTTTGGGGCCATACCTAGCAGTGCTCTGGGGTTACTCCTCAGTCTGTGCTCAGAGGTCAGTCCTTGCAGTGTTCAGGGTACATGGAATCAAGCCCTAATCTTATACATGTACAGCTCTACTGTGTGGTCCAACTTAATTGAAAAGCTCATTTGATTTTATGTATTGTGTTTGTTTATGAAATGAGATTAGGAACTAAAGACATCTGATCTTAGTGTAGGGAGTTAATATGTTTCATGAAAATGAAAAATAGCACTTTACAGGAATGGTGTCTTAGAAGTTTTCTAGAGAGCAAAGCCAGAGCTAAATTGACCTGGTGATGCTGTGTGGGGTATACAAATCAAGCACAGAAAGAGTGGAGGTAGAGAAAAGGGAGGAACTGGTAGGAAAGCAAATCATTTTTCTGTATGGATATACTCACCACTGTTTCCCTAAACATCAGAGCTTGTTGCTAGGGTAGGTGAGAACTCTCTTAAGAGAGGCAAAGAAATCCAAAACCTCACGGCCGCTATTGTGGCCACATGACCTCATATCTCTTTATTCTCAGCAACGAAAAACAAATTATCAAATGCTTCCTTTCCAGCAGGTCTGACTTTGGGGCGGCGGAACTCCAAACAATAATAATGAGTTTTGTGTTGAAATATTGAATGTAATCAAAGTAAAGAGAAAGTAAAGTGAAATTTATCAGCTACACAGGCGGGGGTGGGAGGCTGGGGAGGTGGGGCGTGAGGGGAAGGTTTACTATGGTTCTTGATGGTGGAATATGTGCACTGGTGAAGGGATGGGTGTTCAAGCATTGTGTAACTGAGATTTAAGCCTGGAAGCTTTATCACTTTCCACATGGTGATTCAATAAAAAAAAAATTGTAAAAATGTAAAAAAAAAAAAGAGATTCCTTCTTTGGGAAAGTTTCTGTTCATTTCATCACCCCATTTTTTGATCGGGTTGGCAGTTTTCTTCTTGTGGAGTTCAACCAGTGCATTGTATATCCTTGTTATCAACCCTTTATCGGATGGGTACTGCGTAAATATCCTTTCCCGTTCTGTAGATTGTCTTTGTATTTTGGTCACTGTCTCTTTTGAGGTGCCGAAGCTTTTTATTTTGAGATAGTCCAATTTATTTATCTCTGTTTTCACTTGCTTGGCCAGTGGCGTGTCAGCTTTGAAGATACCTTTGGCTTCAATGTCGTGGAGGGTTTTGCCGACCTTATCTTCAATGTACCTTAGGGATTCTGGTCTGATGTTGAGATCTTTAATCCATTTTGATCTGATTTTTGTACATGGTGATAAATGAAGGTCTAAGCCCATTTTTTTGCATGTAGCTGTCCAGTTTTGCCAGCACAATTTGTTAAACATGCTTTCCTTGCTCCACTTCACATTTCTTTCTCCCTTATCAAAGATTAGATGATCATATATTTGGGGGTGTGTGTCAGAGTATTCAACCCTGTTCCATTGGTCTGCAGCTCTGCCTTTGTTCCAGTACCATGCTGTTTTAATGACTACTGCTTTGTAGTAGAGTTGGAAGTTGGGGAGGTTGATTCCTCCCATTTTCTTTTTCCCAAGAATTGCTTTAGCTATTCGTGGGGGCTTATTGTTCCATATGAATTTCAGGAGCACTTGCTCCAGTATTTACACAATGGAATACTACGTAGCTGTCAGAAAACATGAAGTCATGAGATTTGCATATATGTGGATCAACATGGAAAGTATCATGCTGAGTGAAATGAGTCAGAAAGAGACAGACATAGAAAGATCACACTCATATGTGGAATATAAAGTAGCTGAGAGATATAAGCTCACAATGTTGTGATTTCTGGCAGATATTTCTCTGGACTTAGTTAATAAAATACTGAAATACAGAAATCCAAAACTGTGCAGCTGCTAGTGCGGCCTCCTGACCTCATATATCTTCATTCTCAGCAATGGAAAACAAATTACCAAATGCTTTCTTTTCAGCAGGTCAACTCTAGGGGGGAGGAACTCCAAATCAATAATAGTGAATTTTTTGTTGAAATATTGAATATAATCAAAGTAAAGTGAAAGTAAATTGAAATTTACCAGTTACACATGTGGGGTGGGGGGCTGGGGAGGTGGGGGGAAGGGGGGAGATATACCGTGATTCTTGGTGGTGTAATATGTGCACTGGTGAAGGGATGGGTGTTTGAGCATTGTATAACTGAGTCTTAAACCTGAAAGCTTTGTAACTTTCCACATGGTGATTCAATAAAAGAATAAAAAAAAGAGATAGAGGCAAGGAATTATTGCTCTTTGAAGGAATGTGCTGGGAGGCATAGTAGAGGGAGGATTAAATTTGAGGGTATTCTTTCTTTGTATTGATCCTTGGTCAAAGTTTGCACCATAAGATACTAACTCATCAGTGTTTCTAGTTTGTAGTCGTTGACACGTCCAGGAAGTTGATGAGGAAGGCAACTTGTGTATCCCTCAACACTGTCTTCTGAATCCAACAGTGATATGGGTATTAGTCCAGTTATAAGGACCGATGCTCTGAATTTTAATGTGTCAAATGTAATGGAGGTCAGACGAAAGACCAGAGCCCAGCCTTAGTTATGCATGTATAACTATCAGCAGCATGTATATAATCAGCATGTATCATCAGTATGAGAGCAGTAGCCAAAAACACAAAACCCAGGGGTGAAGTTAGTCCTATTTCATTTGGAGAAGCATAGAAATTACTACAAATGGGATATTTTGTCTAGCTGAGTTATAGAAAGAGCTCAGTAGGTTCAAAGAGTATCTGAGTGAAGACAGGTTATTTTGAGCAATTGTTCATCTATCTAGGTAACCATTTGTTCATTTGCATGGAAAGGACTAGATCAGAGGTCAAAAAATCCAGATGACAAGAGTAGTCACGGAAGCGCAAATGAAAAATCAGACCAGCTTTGAAAGAGTCTGATGGTAGATAGAGTAAATTTAAGTGAAAATGTCTTATATTCAGAGGTTGTCACTAGAGCTTTATACAGAGCTCATTGGTTCTATATGGGACCTCACGGTCAAATATAAAATATTTGTTGAAGAGGAGAATCTAGAACTATGACTTATCATAAAAGTTACCCTTATTTATGCCTGTTCATCTCTTTAAAAAAACATACTGTATGAACTAAAAATAAAGATGTCCCAAAGCTACTTGGACCAGCAGTTAATCATCTCTCACCGAACCATTTACAAAATTCTGTCGTTCTCTGGAATGCGATTTAAAAATAGTTTACCTAGAAAATATATTAATTTGTGCTGTTTACTGGATCTATAAGTGGAACCATACATGTAGTATCTTGTTTAGTTTTTGTTCCAGTTTAAATTGCTGCATAAGGCTGATAGCTCTTGCTTCAGATGTGGCTGATTCAGTTCATTCCCCAGTATATACAGTCCCCTAAGCACTGCTAAGTATGACCCCTAAACACTGTTAGGAATAAACTGTGAGCACCTATAGGTGTGACCCCAACTTCCCATCAAATAAAATAATAATAATAATAAATAAAAGTACCGTATAAAAATCTATTAGTATATTTTATGGCATAAAAATTAATCAAATATTTAGTTTAGCTCAAGAATTTTGAGCTAATTCAGCTATTAACAGCAATAAACAAGAGACTTATGTCTATTTTATGTAGTTTCAGTGAAGCAGGATGGACCAGAGCTAGAGGATCCCCTTCCAAGTGTCTCACTTACTTGGCTTACAAGATGTTGCTGCCAGCTGCAGTTCCAGCCAAGTCAAGGGTAAGGAGCCTCCAATCCAGACTCTCTTGAGATTGGATTTTCATACCATGGCTGAATAGTTATATCCTACAACAAGCATCCTAAGAAATAATAAATGGAATCTGCTGTTCCTAAAGGATTCAGAAACTGACACAGTAGACCAAATTAAATCAAAGAGACATCAATCTCCTCCTTGATAAGAGAAGTATTAAAGTGTTTTATGGCCATATTTCAGAACTTGTCACATTAGAAATACATATGTGTTGCATTTTCTATTCATACATATTAATTATGTATACATACATACATAATATACAAGGGCTGGAGCAATAGCACAGGGTAGCGCGTTTGCCTTGCATGTGGCCAACCTAGGTTCTATTCCTCTGCCCCTCTCGGAGAGCTCGGCAAGCTACCGAGAGTATCTCGCCTGCACAGCAGAGCCTGGCAAGCTACCCGTGGAATATTCAATATGCCAAAAACAGTAACAACAAGTCTCACAATGGAGATGTTACTGGTGCCTGCTAGAGCAAATCTATGAACAATGGGATGACAGTGAACAGTGAGAGTGACATACATACATACAAGGCAACAAGTATAATAAAGAAAGTCACATAGCATTTTTGTTTTCTTTTGGGGTCACACCCGACCACAAATGTGTGCTCAGGGGTTCTGGCTCTGCACTCAGAAATTTCTCCCAGTAGTGCTTGGGGGACCATATGGGATGCTGTGGATTGAACATGAGTTGACCTTGTGTAAAATGCCCTACCTTCTGTATTATCACTCTGGCCCAAGCATAGCTTTTTCACATGGTAGTAAGACCTGATCCCAGGCCTTTCTGTCTTTGAACCAGGTCCACTGTTCTCCCTCAACTTGTGATTAGTTTATATAAACTATCATAACTAAGAGCCTGCATTTCCTGCTTGAGAGCAAAATATTTGTTTCATCAATTGAGAGAACTACATATGTGTAGGGGCTTTGTCTGTGAGTGAGTAGATGTAAAGGTAAATGAACTCATAACTTGTGGCAGAAATATAGAATTTTTTATATATGTGAGCACTAGATTAAATTTATTATTATCACTTGTATCACTTGTCATTCCATTGCTCATTTATTTGCTTGAGCCCACACCAGTAACTTCTCCATTTGTCCCTGTTACATGCTAGTATAGCCCAATGGCGTCTTCTCCCTCCAGGAACAAGAAGAGCATCAAACCATTTGTTCAGGGTCTTGACAAAGTAGTTTGACCATATCATAGGGGGCGGTCAGGCGTTCTTTTAACGTCCCGTGGAATCCAGTCGGTAATGGCTCTAGTCCAGTGGTCGTCTCCAAATCACATTACGTGTCCAGCCCATCTGATTTTTGACAGCTTGGCAAACGAGGCAGCGTCCCTGATCCTGTCAGTGTGCAGATTATTATATATTATTTACTTTATTATATATTACATTCTGTCTATATTATTATTAGATTAAATAGTTTGAATTTAGCCAAGTAACAAGACATGAAATAGTCACTCTTAACTTTTAAGACTCAAAAATCATTCAACATAAAAATGTCTATGTCAATTATGCATGAAATAAAATGTTAAGTTTTTAAGAGAGATTAGTAATTTTATAAAAAATTAAAATAATCTGGCACCAACAGACCAGGCCAGAGACATAGCAGCTAGTCCCGGAAGGCACTACAGCACTTTGAATAAATATTGAACAATAAGATGCTTCTTTTATAAAATGAAATTGCTACAGCCTGCATAGTATAAAATGTATAAAAATATATTGAAATAAATCTATCAATATTTAAAAATATATGTTTACTTTGCTTTCCTTAATTGTTGCAGAGTAGAAGGAACAATGGGAGACAGCGACTTTTCAATCATTTTTATTACTAAACAAACTGAGTCTAGAAATAGACTTTAACAAAATGATGAAAAAGGATAATTATCCTCATATACAAAACTCAATTTAAACATGATTGAAGACCTGGGTGAAAGACCCAAAATCATTAAGTATGTGGGTTATAATGTAGGTGAAAGACTTTGTGAGATGACCCTTAGTGATATATTTGGGAACTCAATCTTCCTGCAAAGCAAATGAAATCAAAGATAATGATTGGTACTCTTTTAAATTAGAAAAATATTCAATAAAAGATAGTACAAACAGAATGAAGAACAGGATACTAAATGGAAAATTATATTTATATATTAAACATCAGGTGAGGGCCTAATATTCAAGATATACAAAGAATGGATGCAACTTAATAAATGCAAATCCAATTGAAAACGGAAAGATTTGAATACAATTCTTCATAAAGGACTTCCAGATTGTCAATAGTCATAATGAAAAGATATTCACTATACCTGATTATAGAGAAATACAAATAAACCCATTATTAGGTAATACCTTAGACCTATGAAAATAACTATAGCACTGTAGTACTGTTGTCCGTTGTTCATCAATTTGCTCGAGTGGGTGCCAGTAACCTCCAGTGTGAGTCTTGCTACTGTTTTTGGCATACCAATATGCCATGGGTAGCTTGCCAGGCTCTGCAGCGCGGGCATGATACTCCCGGTAGCTTGCCGGCCTCTTCAAGAGGGACGGAGGAATCGAACCCAGGTCTGCCGCATGTAAGGCAAGTGCCCTACCTGCTGTGCTATCGCTCCAGTTCACTGGGCATGGCCCCAAAACACTTTTTATGAAAGTAAAAAACATGAAAAATATTAAAAGATAATGTTTCTCATATTAAAAAAATATATCAAAAGGAGAAATAAAAACCAGTGTTGGTAAAGGTTTGGAGAAAAAAGAACACCTTGAGCACTACTGGTGCAGCCATTTTAGAAAACGTATGGCCCTTTCTCAAGGAGCTAAAAATAGATCTACTGGAAGATAAAACAATCCACCTTCCTTATCTCTTTGAAGATATACAAATATTGACAGAGATAGTTATATTCTTATAAGCCTTATAACATGATGTTTATAGTAATTTCAACAATAATGCATTAAACACCAATATTTTTAATTTCTATGTCGAAATAAAATCCATTACCTTATCCCCATTGAATTATAGAAAAATCTATCTTATAATCATTCTATTGTATAAGCATTTCATCAACATATTAGACTTCTTTTTTTTTTACTTTTTGGGTCACACCGGCGATGCACAGGGGTTATTCCTGGCTCTGAGCTCAGGAATCATACCTGGTGGTGCTCAGGGGACCATATGGGATGCTGGGAATTGAACCCGGGTTGGCCGCGTGCAAGGCAAACGCCCTCCCCGCCGTGCTATCGCTCCAGCCCCTAGACTTCTCATTTTTTAACCATTGAACATAAGGTAGGGAAAGTAATTGGAGTTCTGAGTCCCTAGCTAGGAAAAATAATAGCAGGAAGTGATGATGTGATGATTAACTTTTATTTAAATTTTTGTTATTTTCTGAATTAAAAATTTATATAATTTTATATTTTCTCTTAATTTTTGGGTTTTGGACCATCATGGTGGTAGTCATGGCTTATCATAAAGACAAACATAGATGAACCAGTGAAATACAATAGAGAGACCAGAAATTAAAACATCTTTTAAGAACATAGGTGAGCAGTTCTCTTATCAAGTGGTTTGGGGGTTAATGATTAATGAATGTATCAACAATACCTCTAATTTCCAGTTATGACCTGAAAGATGAGTATTTTATGCCTTGCATAAATAACAAGGTATAAAATTAGTTCAAGCTTTCAAGAACTATTGGCTTCAAACTCAGACAATTGGCTTCATCTCCATTTAACTGTATGAAAGTGGGTAAGTAATTAACTTACCCATGCTTTGGTTCTATTATTTGTGAAATCTGGATACTAATAACTACTTCATATTACTATTAGTGGTTTTTAGCAGAGCCTGAAGCATATAGTAAATTCTCAATTAAAAAGTTAGTTAGAGTTATGTCATTTAAATATTTGCTAATGATTGTTTGGTGACAAGTTTATTTCCTCTTTGTCACTGTCTCTATCTCCCTCTATCTTTTTCTTCATTCACTTCTCATTCCTTCATGCTTTCCTTCCTGCTCCCCTTCCTTCTCTTTTGTAGTGTTTCTTTTTTTTTTTAACCTGTCTTCTATTTCTGGAAAAGTGCCTATGTAATTGTACCTTTCTTCAGGGTATTACTTGCCAAGCAGGTGTAAAAGTGCACAGCAATATAATTTAGTAAAAACCTAATTTTAGGTGTTGGATTCATGCTCCTCTCTGTGTGAGTGGATCCAGCAACATTCTCACACAGTTATCAAGCTTCATGAGCTGAGGTCTGCAGAGAATCTGCCAATGTAGTGCCAAAAAAGTCAATTTTCTAATGTCTCATAGTGGAATCATTTGATGTTTATTTTCTTAACTAAAAGTTTAAATTAGGAAAGAAAAAATAAATGTGTTCATATAACTGCTGAGCAGGGTTAAGTTTTCTTTTGTATCATTCAGAGCAGATGCAAGAGCCATTTTGTCATATTAAAGCACAATGTCTAAAGACCATCTGGAGAATTTAATAAAGTGAAAAGAATGCAATACATTTTGGATACATACTTTTTATTAACGACATGGGAGAAGCCATCTGATCTTCCATATCGTCATCATGTCTAAGTTTTTTATATATAAATATTTCTTTCCTAAAACAAGAACAAAATTATTAGAGATTGAAAATATTGCCAAGTAAAAGTATTTCTTAAAAATAACAAAAATTCGTGCCAAACTTCTACTAATAAATATCAAAGAAATAAAAAAATTGCTTGATACTGAACTGTATTTTCCCAGTTGGTATATGTATAGCTGGAATTCCTCCCAAAAGAGTGCTTTGATTAACCCCAAATACTTCCTGGCTTCTTACTAAACCAAAATTCCTACAATCAAGTGCCTGTTGTGGGAAATAAGAATAAGCAACAAGAAAGAAAAAAATTTGGAAGGCAAAGAAATGAAAAGAGAATATTGACAATAAATGAGGGAAATAATTTTTGGAGCCGTTTATTTTAAAGTGCAGTGTGTAACTGGTTGGGTGCTAATGTAGACCAGGTCCTTATAGTTGATGTAGATCACATTTGTTGGCCTTTTAGTTGCTATGTACATTAGTTTGGTGACCAACATTATTTTGGTTATTTATATTAATCTCCTAACTCTTTCTTATAATTATTGTGGTTATACAGATGTTATTTCCAACAGAAAAGGGATGAGTGACAGAAGTTGTATTGGCTTATTCACAGTCACAAAACTAGGAAGTAGTTGAACTAAGGGCATGGTAAACACTGACAACCAAATTCCAGAATTTGTGTCATAAAGTCTTATTCTCAACTCACCCAGGGAAGACTTGGGATAACATCATTTCATTTAAAAATTGAAGTAGGTGGTATGAAATTAACTCAAAGCTGTTGTGATCTATGAGTCAGTAAAAAGAGCAATACAGGGAGAATGCCAAAACTAAGCATTTCTGTAGCTGAGCTGGGTTCGATCCCTGGCACTCTGTATGGTTCCCCCAGCACCGTCTGTCAAGAGTGATCCAAGTGCAGAGCCAGGAGTAAACCCTGAACAGCACTGGGTGTATACCTCTCCACCAAAAACACAAACAAACAGTATTTTGAAAAACAGATAATAATAAGGGACAAACATATTAGTATGATTGAGCTTTTGAGACAGGGAAGAGATTTTTTAATTGTGTTCTAAAATGCTCATGGAGTAATAGTAACGATTTTCATAGTACCATCAATTGTGTCATCTTTATTACTCTAGAAAAGCTTTGTGTATGTTTAGCAAGCAAAACATTTTTTGCCTAATACTGCACCATTCTAAGTTTTGCAATGAAAAGCAAATGTAATCTTTTCCTTCAGCGGTTATAAGGGTAGTTGCAATATCATGGTTGCTATTTACTATCAATAAATGCTAAGTAGAGATTTTTCATTTATTTGAGCCCATGTTTTTTCATATGTGCAAGAGATGAGAATATAGTGTATTCTTATAAGGTTAATTGAAGATATTAAATAGGTTATGCCTTTGGGGGTACTTCATATTCTGTCCAGTTCTCATTGCAAGAGTTAATATGATGATTATTTTGTGGTTATTATTCCCTGAGATTGGTCAATGGTGAATCCCATGATGTTAGTTTTGTCTGCCAATTTATGTTTGTTCATTCTGGCCACAATTATACATATATATTTTGTTAAAAATGAAGATAGAAATATAAACTAGTAAAAATATTCTACAATATGAATCACAATCACCATCCACGTTAGAATTTTTATCAGCAGACTGATAATTGTTAATGTATAATTATCCTATTGGATGCCCAGACTTCCATAGAAAACCAATGGAGTATTATTATTTTTTTAAGTTTTAAAGTACACAAGCATATATATTCTTTTAAATTTTGCTACAGCAATTTAAGGTTGAAAAGTAAGTAAATGTGACTTTATTTTATCTTTGAGTTAAGAGATAATGTTCTTTTTACTGTAAAGTTACAAATCTTAAAAGTATTTGTAGACACCTCCTACTGTCTACTAATAACCCCATGAAAACAAAATGCACAAGTATTTACACAGATTGTTAATAACCTTTGCTTTTATATCAGATGTTAAGGAGAAATTTGAAATTTTCAGGTTAACAGGATGAACCAAATGTGAATACATAACATTTTGAATGATTTCCACTTATTATTTATTTCTGTGACTTTAAACAGTATAACATATGGATAGCATTTTCTTCTACATCATTTTGGTAGGGATAACATTTTTAATTACTTTTTTCTCTTTGTGAAAAAAGACACATGTAAATGAAACCAGGTATGCTTTTTTCCTTAGAACAAGGTTTAATTGTTTTAAAAAGCAAATCCATACACTATAGCTGAGTACGTTGGCTTTTATAATATCCTGTCAAACTGTTTACAGTAGCTAGAATAGAATTAACACATAATAGGCATGTGATCTTTGTTGAGTTTGTAAGTCAGTTTCTTAACCTTACCATATTGAGTTTGGATGTTTCTTTATGTTACCAACAGGAGGATTTTTGACAGAAGAAATTGGACTAAACCAACTTGTGCCAAGATACACCCCTATGTAGAGTCCTCACTGATTTTCCTCCTCATTTTTAACACTAAAATCATGCCCAGTGATGGAGATTTAAAATGCTAATGAAGCATGCGTGTGACACATGCCAGGACTTGAATCCACATTGGGCATGTGCCAAAGAAGGCATCACCTCTAGATTCTATGATTGGCTCGAAGGGCAGGGATCTTAGTGCTAGCTGTAAGAGCACTGAGAGATGAGACTGAGCAGCTTCTTGAAACTGGGTCTCATGCTGTTTCTCCTTATGGTGGAACATAGATAATTTGAGGGTTTTTTTTTAGCCAATATTTGCCTGTGTCCATTTCCTTCCCAGTTTCCACATAAGAAGTATAAGACCTAAAACCACCAATTGACCTACAACATTTGGCACCCTAAATGGGTCCCCTCTAAAGACTCCCATTTTCTTAATAGCATTTTGGGTAGCTTCTAACATGGTTAACCTAGTGTACCATAAATACTCTAAAAGCTGGGTAACTGTCTTCATTAGCAAAGTCTCAGTCTTTCCCTATACTTTCTGAACATTTCTCTATATTGTCTCTATTTCCTTCTCCCCTTTCTCCAATTGCAGGTATTCAATTCCCCATCTGGTAGAGGGGGTTGTGTTCTTCATTTGAGGATATTAAGCTATATCCATAACCTCAGTCTTCCAGATTCCAGTAGTGCCCCACCCTTTCCCACACAGTTTTGACATTAAACTGTTTCCCCAAAACTTTCAGGTATCTATTGGGGAGGGAAAGTTCAAAGTTTGCCACTGTTGAGAACCACTGCAGTATATCAAGTGGATTGCCTTGGCATGTCAAAAATGTCTTTGTACTTATACATCTCTGTTTGAAAATAAACAAAAAAGAACATAGAGACTATTGATATGTATAATCAATACAGATTATGAAAAAAATTTCATATCCTGCTAAAATCAACATAATTTTGAGTGATTGCAATATAATATTAATAATAAGAGAAATTATATGTTAATTATAACCTTGGACTGGAAAAGAAGGTTGCCCTCAGTCAGTGAAAGTAATCATAGTGATAGTACTTACTCCATCTCTCCTAATTCTCTCAGCATATTTCTTTAGGAATTCAGTTATTTCCCAACTTTCAGTATAGAGGGTCTAACCCAAAGTCTACAAAATATTTAACATTGCAAATGTGATATGGAACTCTGGGTTATTTTGGTGATGTAGCTGTTAGAAGCTCATGCATTTCTGAACGTGAAAAGCATACTCTGACAATGTGCAATTGTTGTCTAAGCAATTACATTTCCTTTTGCCATAATCCTGGCACCCTTCACATGGTGTTCGGAGGACTGGAAAAACTTCCCACCATATTAGGAAAGAGGAATGTTGGGTGTGAAGAGAGACTTAGGGGAATTGGTTCAATAATCACACTTTATAGGTGCCAAGTTCTCAGCTCAAATGAGAAGCAAGTGAACAATATTAAATAATTCACTCTACCAAAAGAGGTAAAATTACTAGGTGACTTGAGCAGGATTTGTAGCCTCTCTAAGCCTGAAAACAGTAACCACATATGAGGTAATTATGATTTTTAAATGATATATGCAAAATAGCAAAGTCTGCCATGTAGTGGGAATTGAATTGATATTAGCCATTATGACAATTGTCATCATAAGCATCTATAAGAGATGTTATACTCCATAAACTAGTGGAGTATGATAAAGCAAGTGTAGGGGAAAAGAAAAAAAGGAATATGAAGTGAATATGAAGTCATATATCAGGGTAAAATTTTGGTACAGCTCCCTGTACTGTGGACTCTTTTATGGGGGAAGGGAGGTTTGGGCCACATCAGTGATACTCAGGGGTTACTTTTGACTTTGTACTCAGGAGTTACTCCTAGTCATGCTCAGGAAACCATATAGGATGTTGGGGATCTAACCCAGGTGAGCCAAATGCAAGGCAAACATCATACTCATTGTATTATCTCTGGCTTCTGTGTAAGCTCTTATATCAATTGTCTTAGGCCATTTTGTGTGACAATAACAAACAAAAAAAACCTCAATTTGGAGACTGGAGCAAATAGTATAGGGGGTAGGACACTTGTCTTGCACATTGCCAACCTAAGTCCAATCTCTGACACTCTATATGGTCCCTCAAGCACCGTCAGGAGGGATTCCTGTGTTCAGCACCAGGAGTAAGTCACGAACAACACTGGGTATACTCCATACTCCAGTTTTCAACATAAAATGCATTTGTTGCTCAGCATGATGTCCATCAGGACTATTTGCCACTCTACTCTACATCAACATCCCTTAAACTAGGACAGAACAGTAACTATATAATTTATTATTCTGGTGGAAGGAAATAATCAAGATGGCAAATCACCTAGGGACTGCATAGAAATACAATGTCAGTGATCAAAACTAATAGTATGGCAACTCTTGCATACAAAAGTTTAAGAATGTATGTGTACACAAGTAGTACTGTATAATATGAAAGTTGACAATAGAACATATCTAATGACCTCTGAACCTTCATCTTTGCTTCTGTGGAAATGTCACTAGAGAGAAGCAATACATGTGAAGATAGTAGATGTACTAGGCTCTCTCCCAAGTAAATGATCTACAAAATCACATTGAGTTCTCATAACTATCAGCTAATATTGATATTGTTGGCCCCATTTTACAGACAAAAAATAACAAATGCCTTGACAATGCAACATAATTCCACAAGTAAGATAATACAAAGTGGATTGCACATGTTAAGTATTTGGTAAATCTCTCTCTCTCCAACCCCTTGTAGTTGCATAATGGCTTATTTTTGAAACAACATTTCTAATTTTTTTGACTCTCTTTTCATGTAGGAAGAGCAGTAGGATCAAAACTAGCTGCAGATGGTACAAGTAGCCCTACTCACTAAATTCTTACTCACTACATTTCTCTCTTGCCCCCACCCTCTCTATATGACCCCTGAGCAGAGGCCATCTATAAGGGACACTCCCTTTCTTACCTAGATTTGGCCTGCTGCCTATTCTTCCCCAAATCCAAGCTATTCATTTCCAACTTTCCCCTCCACTCCTAAATATTAATGTCTCTGCCTTCCCCAAATACACACACACACACACACACACACACACACACACACGCACACGCACACGCACAAACTCCAAACCTTTCTTTCTGGCAAATCTTTATAGTATAAACAGATGGGCTATCTGTGTTGCTGGGAGACCACTTCATAGAGAAATCTGGTCCAAAGGCAGTGAGAAGGAAGGGCAATATCAGTCCTGTGGTGTAGTAACTAAGAGCTCTGCACCATCCAACCCCCTCCCCGCTTCTCTCTGTCTCTCTGTCTCTCTCTCTTTTTTGTATTTCTTCCTTTTTTTCACTGACTCTTTCTTGAATTCAGCTCTAATTTCATTATCTGCTAGCTAAACAAAATTGACCAGACCAACTTGCCTTCCATGACACTCAATTTCATCTCTAAAATGAGAATTATAGTACTACTAACCCAAGGGGATTTCTGTGAATATTTAATCAAGTAATGTTTATAAAATCCCTAACAGTTCCTGAGCCATAAGAAACTTCTTATGGCTTCAACATAAGTGCTTTAACATACACTACTTTTGTCAAGATGAGCAGAAAAAGGGAGGACATATTGGAAATTACTTTCACTAGGGTCCAAATCTGAATTTTAGAGCAGCTGTTTTGCAGAGTTTCACTTGCAGGTTTCATCTTGTGCAAAAGATCTCAGTAGAATCCCTGTGAATTTTAATTTTTGTTATGCATGTGCTACCTCCCTCTCTCCATCTCCACCATGAGCTGCTTTATTTGAAGGGAATTCAACAAATATTCCTTCCTTCCTTCCTTCCTTCCTTCCTTCCTTCCTTCCTTCCTTCCTTCCTTCCTTCCTTCCTTCCTTCCTTCCTTCCTTCCTTCCTTCCTTCCTTTCTTCCTCCTTCCTTCCTTTCTTCCTCTCTTCCTCCCTCCATCCCTCCTTCCCTCCCTCTCTCCCTCTCTTCCTTCCTTCTTTCCTTCCCTTCCTTCCTTCCTTCCTTCCTTCCTTCCTTCCTTCCTTCCTTCCTTCCTTCCCTCCCTCCCTTCTTCCTTCCTTCCTTCCTTCCTTCCTTCCTTCCTTCCTTCCTTCCTTCCTTCCTTTCTCCCTCTCTTTCTTTCTTCCTTCCTTTCTCCCTCTCTTTCTTTCTTCCTTCCTTTCTCCCTCTCTTTCTCTCTTCCTTCCTTCCTTCCTTCCTTCCTTTCTTTCTTTCTTTCTTTCTTTTCTTTCTTTCTCTCTTTCTTTCTTTCTTTCTTTCTTTCTCTCTTTCTTTCTTTCTTTCTTTCTTTCTTTCTTTCTTTCTTTCTTTCTTTCTTTCTTTCTTTCTTTCTTTCTTTCTTTCTTTCTTTCTTTCTTTCTTTCTTTCTTTCTTTCTTTCTTTCTTTCTTTCCTCCTGACCTGCCATTCATTGTGGTCATGAGGATTACTTGCTTGGGTCACTCATTGTTCCTAATTTAGATGAATTTGTTCCTCCTCTTTCCATTCACCCTGTTCTCTCTGTCCACTCCTGAGTGGTGCTTATCCTGCCCGTGCGTATATTCCAGTTCCTGGTGCAGCCTTGCCACCCGGCTGGCTTGCAATGAAGAACTGGAATGAACAGAACTTTGGGGGTGTTCAGAAATCACCAGGATTCACACATCTCCCCAAGTAAGAAGTACGTGCCATTTTCTCCCCTGGAACCTCCTTCTTCGGACAGGGAACCGTCTTGCGAAAAACGCTAGCTAGTCTGCTTTCCCGCCATCAACGGTCCCAAAGTTTGCCAGGAGCCGGTGAACCGTCAGCGCTGGCTGAGCTGCACCAATGCCTGAGGGTTCGGCCTCGCCCACCCTCCGCCCTCCCCTCTGGAGCTCGCAGCTGGCCAATTGCAGCAATCCCTGTTGCCTGGGCTGTCTCCCCTCTCCTCCGCAGCTCCCCGCACCCCATCTCTTCCCTCCGCACCCCTGGGCGGATTCGCATCGCCCTGGCCCGGCTCCCGCAGCCCCTTCCCGAACAGCGGGGGGCTGCTGGCCCCGAGGACCCAGGACCTAGGTGTCCCTCGAACTTCATTTGAAAGGGACCGGGTGGGCTGAGAGGCGCGAACCAGGACCAGCTATGGACCCTGTGAGTCAGGTAGGACCAGAGGCAGGCAGGGCGTTGGGGGCCGCGGGACCCCGGGACCCCGAAGAGTCACCCCCAGCGCCTTCCTCACGCTTTCTCTCTCTCTCCTGCTTCTTCCGTCCAAAGCTGGCCTCGGCGGGCACCTTCCGGGCGCTGAAGGAGCCCCTCGCCTTCCTGCGGGCGCTGGAGCTGGTGAGTGGGGCGCGGCGTCTGCGGGGACGCGGGCCGAGGCGGGTGGCCCTCGGGCGAGGCGGGGCCGGGCACCCTCTGCGCCCGGCCGCTGCGATCTGGGGGACCCGCCTCTTGACTTCCAGCCCCCGCACTCTCACCGGGCCGCTCGGTGCCGGCCGGGACCCAGGGACCCCGTTCGGAGGCGGCGGGAGTGTGGACGTGCAGACGAGGTGTCATCTCACCTCGGCTCTGGCAGACGCGCGCTCTGGGGACGCGGGAGAGGCGGGGAGGGGGCAGGTGGAGGTGCCGCCGCGGCCCGGCTCCAGCTGCTCCCCGGGGCTGGTGCCCCTGCTGCCGGCGCGAGGGGGTGGGGGCGGGGGCGCGAGGGTTGAGCTGCCAGCGCCCGGCCCAGCTGGGAAACTTGGTCAGAACCTGGACAGCTCCAGGCGGGTGCAGCAAGTGCCCAGATCGGCGGGAGCGCCTGAGAGATGCAGGAGGCCAGGGATGACAGAGAAGAGCTTGGGTTCTCCTACTTCCACGTTACTTTCTTACTCTGACCTCCCCTCCATGGGTCTCCTGAGTTTCTCCGTAGTCACCCCCCCACCCCCGCCCCACCACCACACATACGCAAACACGGCTTCCCAATTTCTGGTCCTTTCTTTGCATATTGCATTTGGGCTCTAGAGAAGTCAAATTGCTTTTCTGTTTTTGTTTTTGTTTTGCGTTTTTTCTTGTCCTCTTTTCCAAAACCAACCTGACAATCCAATCCCATGGCAACTTGCCTCGACCAATGAGTGCCGCCCAGAAACAGTTCCTCACTGGGCCACAGAGCAATGTGAGTGTTGTTGGCTTGGGTGATGGTTATTAAGCGTGAAGTCTGCGGTCACACATTCTCTCTTGCTAGGAGCTCTGAAAGGCCAGCGAACCTAGCTGAGCAGAAAGTTCAGCCCATCATGTAGCATTAATCACAGACCTTACCCGAACTAGCTGTGAAATTATGTAAGCGTCTGTTCTGTCCTCCCTGATCTTAGCTCTAAGGGCTGGTATCTCATTTGGCTACACCAAGTCTGGACCATGTTTACATGGATGATCTATAGGACAACCACACTTACCTTGTTGGCATACTTGCATAAAATGCATGAACGATTCTATCAAAGTGAAATACATCAAGACAGTATTTGCAAGACTTGAACTAGGGGTTCTGGGAGAGATAGTGCTCTAAAACTGTTTTACCGACAGTCATGTTAAATCAAGTAAAGCCTTCGAATAAAACAAAATCCAAGAAGCTTTCACTTGACTTCTTGGAATATTGTACTTATTCATTTATTCAAAAATATTCAATAAATATTTCTCATGAAAGTGACCTTCCCCTCATC
This sequence comes from Sorex araneus, assembly GCF_027595985.1. Classification (NCBI taxonomy): domain Eukaryota; kingdom Metazoa; phylum Chordata; class Mammalia; order Eulipotyphla; family Soricidae; genus Sorex; species Sorex araneus. The sequence continues at coordinate 59,769,531 of NC_073305.1, forward strand.
AAAATAATCATTTCATTTTCAAAACATTATCTCTCAAACAAATGAGCCTGGCAAGCTCCCTATGGTGTATTCAATATGCCAAATACCATAACAATAACAGGTTTCATTCCCCTGACCTGAAAAGAGCCTCCAATCATTAGGAAAAATGAGTAAGGAGAGGCTGCTAAAATCTCAGGGCTGGGACGAATGGAGATGTTACTGGTGCCCTCTGTAGTAAATCAGTAAACAATGGGATGACAGTGATACAGTGACAGTCATCTCTCAAAACAAAATTCAAACACCTAACACCGTTTCTTTTATAATCTCATCTGTCTCACATTTTTGCCCAGCTGAAATATTAGTTTTCATTCTCTTCAATCCCATTGTAGCATTATTTCATGTTACTACTCACCACAAAACCTTTGCCAGATATGTATTTCAAACCTGGGTGGATTTTTTAAAAACACAGCTGTCTAGAAATTAAACAAAAATATTATTATTGAGGGTACCTATGTACTTGCATTTTAAGCAAGCTCTCTGAATAATTATTATGCACAGTTAAGTTGGAAAACACCATCCCAATCTATACCAGTTTTTTCCAAAAGTGTTACCTTAGCTCTTGTATTTCTAGCCATACTCCAAGTCTATAAACATTATTTTTGTCTTTCAAGCTCAGGTTAATATTATTTTCTCAGTAAATGTTTCTCTCATATTTGCTCCTTCCCCTTTCTTCTACTGCTAGTTGAAAGATTCTCCCCTTTCTTTGCTTTCCATTATGTTTATTAATTATCAGTGAGGATTTCACATTTTATTGTAGTTGGAATTTGGGGGTGGCCTGTGTGTGGTGTGTGTATGAGAAGAGGACAAGAGAGAAAGAGGGAGACCAAGGAGAAAAATTACCACATTAAAAAATTTTTATAGGGCAAGGAGTTAATACAGGACTTAAAGCTTGTGTCTTGCATGCAAGTGACTGCCATTTATTCATATACACTGATTTTTAAGTCCTCTGAGCACTTTTAGGGCTTGCTTCTGGGCACAGAGCTAGGAATAGCCCCTGAGCACTGCAGATAATGTGACCCCACCTTTTACTCCTAGGCCTTTTAAGGCTTTAAGAGGAGGAAATCTTGCCTATAAATCAGTTATAGGCTGCCCTTTGTGGAATGGAACTTGATTAATGAGAAAAATGATTATATAAAGTCAGCTGATCTGCATTTTAAATGAGCTAAGGTAAAGGAATGAGAGCAGAGATACAAAAGTTTAGTAGCTGAGAAAGTTTAACACAGTGGAAAAGGATGAACTTTCAATCCTATAGCTTCTCCATTAGTATTATTTCTAGTGAATACTGAACAGTATGTGATGAGCAAAAATTGTAAGTGAATAATTAATGAGGACTAAAAATATATTTTTCCTGATTTATGGTAGAGTAGCCTTAAAAGTTGATATTTTTAAAGTATTTAAATCATAAACTTTTCTCCGAGATTATGCTGACAAACACATGTTTCTAAAGACATAGAGTAAAATGATATTTATTTGCAATGTAATTTGTAAAGAAAACAATTAGTAAACATGAAAGTGGTTGAGCTATGATTCATGCATAATAGGAAATATTAAACTGTCCTTAAAAATAAGTAGTGGCAAAGATCAGGGACCTTGGACCCCTCTATGTTGTAGAGGCAAAGTATCTGCATATCTCTAAACCATTAGATTTAACACTATGGTCATAAGCATGGGATTGAAACTATAGCAATTAATGTAAAATACATAACTGTCAAGATGTCAGTTTGTGGGGGTTGGGATCTGGGATTCAACAGTGGAGGAGCTAGGTGGAGAGGTTAGAAGTAGAAACATTGTATTCCTAAAAATCTAGTGTAAACAACTATGTCAATCACAGTTTTAATGTGATTTAAATGAGAAAGAATTAATAAAATTACTATGTATTGTTATGAAGGTAAAGATCTGTAATTAGAGGGGAGAAAGAAAGTACAGGAGTTGAGTGCTTGCCTTGCATACTGCCAACCTGGGTTCATTCACAGGCCCTGTATCTGTCCCAAAGCAACACACACACCAGGATAAAGTCCTGAGCACTGATGGCATGGTACAAAAACGAGAAAGGAAAAGAAATACAAGTAATGAGGCTTAATAAAATTAAGTGAGAGAATGGGGTTTGTTCATAGTATGAGATAAAATCGTTAGGTGAGAAAAAAACTTTCATTCTCTTAATTCATGCATGCTGGAGCGATAGCACAGCAGGTAGGACATTTGTCTTGCACGAGGCCGACCATGATTCAATTTCTCTCTCCCTCTTGGAGAGCCTGACAAGCTACTAGAAGTTTCTCACCCGCATGCCAGAGCCTGGCAAGCTACCCGTGGCGTATTTGATATGCCAAAAACAGTAACAACAAGTCTCACAATGGAGATATTACTGGTGCCAGCTCGAGCAGATCGATGAGCAATGGGATGACTGTTATACTGATACTATGATTTCATGCATATAAATGTATTTAGTTAGATTTCAAAGAATGTATAAGGCGCAATACTATTTTTTTGTAACAATAAAGGAAAACATGGGTGGGTGTGCATGTATAAAAATAGGTGAATTTTACTGATTGTTAGTAATTGACATTTTTCTGAAAAACATTATTGGGGATAGTGGAAAGAAAGTGGAGAGGCTGAAGTCCTGCTATGAAAAGCATGAAGATCACAGGCATATCACTTCTCGAAGTTATGTGTATGACTTAACTAATTGACTAATTGTTAAGAAAACTCACGTTTAAAATAATTCCTTCTTGATTTGCCACCTATCTAAAGTGCTATTATTTTTAAAGTCACCCAATTTTGGATTTATTATGTTAGAGGGAAAATATACTTTCTCTGTGTTTTTTCCCTCTAGAATATTTATAGATTCAATGGATTTAAAGTCTAATAACATACAAAAGTTGAGCCTTCAGGGAAAAGCTATAGCCAAGTTTAAAGACTTTGAGGCAGCTTCCCAAATCCTTAATATCTGTGTAAATGAGGTCAGAGGACTTTTTACTATCTTTCTGGTCAGAACAGAAATTCAGAACACAGCACTGGCTCACACTCTGGTGGTTCATTTTATTTATCTCCTGATATAAAATAAATCTAGCAAATCTGTTAAGAAATCACTTGGAAACAGTCAAAAACAAACAAATCATTGAATTTACTCCATTCCTCACACTTACTTTAAAAACTCAGATGTTACTGATCCTACTTTCCACAAGAATATTCATTTTTTCTTTTTGGGTCACACCCGGCAATGGTTGGGGGTTACTCCTGGCTTTGCACTCAGGAATTACTCCTGGTGGTGCTCGGGGAACCATATGGGATGCTGGGAATCGAGCCTGGGCTGGCCTCATGCAAGGGAAATGCCCTACCCGCTGTGCTATCGCTCCAGCCCAACAATATTCTTTTATTGGGGGGTAGAATGGCATGAAATTGGGGGACATAATGAGTGGTGCTAAGGGCCAAACCTAACAGCAATGTAAACTGAACTCTACTTTGGAACACTTTATCCTGTTCCAGTGGATTAAATGTGTGCTTTTTATTTCAGTCACACACTGTTTTAATGACAATAAATTTATAGAATAAAATTAAGAAATATGATGCTGCCTATCGCTTTTTCTCAGGATTGTTTTTACTCTTTAGGGTCCATGCACATTTTAGTAATGTTTGTTCTATTGTTTTTAAAATTGCTGTTTGAATTTGGATAGACACTGCATTGACTATGATGTTTTGGGTAAGATGGTCGTTTAACAATGTTAATTCTTTTGTTCATGTGTGTGGAATATTTTCATGTTTTCTTGTGTCATCTATTGCTTTTAACAATAGTTTTCAGTGAATAAGTTTTTCACTTTCTTTGTTAATTTATAGGTACTCAGTATTTTTTGTTTTTTAATTTTTGGCCACACCCAGCAGTGCACAGTGCTTACTCCATCTCTGTACAAAGGGGTAACTCTGTGGGGGTATTTGTGTTGCTAGGATTGAAGCCAGGTGGACTGTATGGAAGTCAATTTCCCAACCCTCTGTATTCTCTCTTTGGCTCTACTCAATGCATTTTCATGCAATTGTAAATCAGATTGTTTTCTTGAGTTTTTTCCTCTTCTGGTTTGTTTTTGTATAATAATAATGCAACATTTTGAATACTGATTTTGTGGTCTATCACTTTATTGATTTATTGTTTCCAATAGTGTTTTAATAAATCTAAGATTTTTCAACTGTTTTGTACTGTCATCTGCCAAAAATGTAATACTTCAATTTCTTTTCCAGATTCCTGTCATTTATTTTGGGGAGTAGACTTGGGGGTTAATTCCTGATTCTCTACTCAAGTGAGTCCCCTTTGGTGCTTGGGGTACCATATGTAGTACTGGGAATTTGAATCTTTGTCACTGTTGTAGTTGCATGTAAGGCAATTGCCTTAACCTCTGTACTATCTCTCTCACCCTCCACAAGATCAATCTATTTGGTAACTTCAGTGATTTGCCAGTAGAACTTTGTCTGTTTCCCTTTCTCTTTGTAAAAATTGTGTGAACACATTCTTTTTCTGTAGACTATTCTTTAGTGTCTGGATTTGAATTTAATGGAATATGGGGAGCCCGACATGAACACATTGCCTTAGAACAAAATTTTACAGGTATAAGAGTATCTGAAGGTCTTCAGCTCCCCCCAACACACACACACACACACACACACACACACACAAAATATTGCTTGGATGGCACAGCTTCCAACAGTGCTGCTATCCAGTTTCTGTTCTATAGAATTAACTTTTGTGTCAACTTGCCTGAGCATCTCAGTCTTATCTATTGACAGCCATATGCTATCCCATTCTGCTACAAATCAGGGACCAGGGACTTCATGTGTCTATTCTGCTTTTCTTCTGTATCTCTCTTATTTGATATGGAAACCACCAAATTCAGAGATACATGAAGTTTGAGGCATATGTCTACTTGATTTAAATCTACTTAATTTAAAGACTAGTATTTACATAACTGTTGTTTATGAATATGTATTCTGAGCTATACTTATCAAGTAAACAATATAATTATTACTTAATATTAATAACATATTTATAAAGATGCTACTGATAATAAAGCAAAGCATGTTATGCTACAGAGGTCCTCTACTATATGAGACTAATAGCCAATATTTTATTATAATAATTGCAGAATTAACATTAGCTGCCTTTGTCTTACAGGTTCATGGAGACACTGTATTTCAGTGTTTTCCACGTACCATTTTATTGAATCTGTATGTTTCTCACATTCGCACTTCACCAAAACTTAGGAATGCTAACTAGCTCATCAGGGACAAAATTGCAGGGAATAGCAAAGCCAAGATTTGAGCAGTCACACTCCACACTGATTTCTCTTAAATGCTGCAATTTTTGAAGGAAAATGCTTCCTTCTATGTGCCAGGTACCTTTCATACCTTATCCTTAGATCTAAAAGGAATTTTAAAAGGCAGATGCTATTCTATTTTGCAGTGTTTAGCTCACCCACTCAGATATGTATCTAAAGCCTTTTTTGGAAATGTCAAGGAGTACTTTTATTAAGAAACTAGTCCAATAGACATCAATTATCTTTTATATTCAGTTTTATTTTGTTGATTATTAACAAACCAGGGTAGATCTAATTGAAAATCAGTATATTTACATTTATAATATGTAGAAAAGGTCTTAATTAGTCAACAATTTAATCTAATTTTCTGTTTTTCTTAAAAATCTGTGTAGATGAGTCAGTTTTTTTCTAAGTATAAGCAAGAGAGGGAATTCTGACATACAACTTATTAAATCTACTATTGAAGGTCCAATGAATTTTTAAGCTTCAATAATGTAGATTCAGTATTACTTATCAACCACTCAATTAGTGACAAAAATCATGTACAATTATGAATAAATATGCTTTCCAGGGATTTCTCCCTAAAATATTCACATTCCAAAGAACACTAAGAGAGGAGAGTGTTGAACCTTAAAGGGAAAGGTCTATGGGAAGTCTCACAGATACTACTTGGTCCCAGGGATTTTGTTGTTGATGTATGGGAAGAGAGATTTCCTGATCTTTCTCAAATAATAATCTATAGACAATTGTTTTTATTCCAGTATGCCCAATAGAATTCTTTTGGAGGTCCTCAAGGGTCAAGCACAGTAACTAAAATTATACCCATATACCCTGATGCTCTCGGCCTTTGGGAGTGTCCCAGATAGGAATGTAGGAAGAACTCTGGATTTATGCTGAGAGATACAAAGAGACATTGATCTCTGTTCTCTTGTACCCAACGCATTCACCTCTCTCCTAGACTCAGGTAAGACAAGTAGTCACATGTTAGTAGAAAAAGCTAAAAGAAAGTCTCTAAGAATATGTACACAGAAATATTTCTTTGAGTCCTCATAATTGGTTCATCTTGGTTGTAGAAGTTGACTCGATAATCAGAGAAGGGGATATACCAACTTCTCAACACGGGAGGAGAACTCATGGAACAGTTTCAGTGTGAGGACTGAGTGATCCCAGGTCTCATATGATGGATTAAAGACAACGAGTTGAACTAATTTAATGTAGTATTGCCATTGTGCCTAATTTGCTGATCTGCTTGATCTCATTGTGCATTTTCTTTATGTTTTCATTTAATTTTATTATTTTTCTTATTTTTATAGTAACTTTTAATATGCTTTTATAGAAGTAAGAATTATTTATAAGAGTTTAAATTTTCATATCTTTAAGGAGAGTAATGTTTCATATGTTGCCGAAGTATGAATGTCTCTCCACTACACACCTTTGGAGTTTTTCAGTATACTCCTACTCAATTATATGCTCAGAGTCTAAGGACTCTGCTTTCATTGGACATTGTATATTACCTTAATTTATTTTTCTGTAAACTGCACGATAGATTTGTATTTGTTTTTCAGACATTTTGCTTACAATGACCCTCCTCCAGTTACAGTCATATTGTAGAAAAAGGCAAAATTACATCTCTTTTTACAGTTTGTCATTCCATTCTATATGGGTTGTTTCCAGAGCTTCAGTTATATGTAAAGGGCCACAATGAACATAGGTGTGCATATATTTTGAATCAATATTTTTGTGTTCTTTGGGCAGATTTATAGGAATGAGGTTGCTGCAACATTGGTTTTTCCAATACAGCTATGCTTGTGGGGTTTGCTTCTGGCTCTGCACTCAAAGATCACTCCTGGAAGGGTTCAGGTGACCATATAGGGTGCCAGGGATCAAACCTGCAAGGAAAGAGCCTTATCCAGGGTTCTATTGCTTCATCCCAGGTAGTTCTATTTCTTTAAATTGTAGTTTAGGCAACATGATTACAATAGTGCTAAATTTCATGATTTGGGTGAAAAAAAGTTACTCTACCACCCAGTGCCCAAGACCCTCTACCACTGTAGAGGACCAATTTAATTTATCATTCTGTGATTCTAATCCAGTTTTCTAAAGAAGGAATATGATTTATTAATAATGTTTTCATTTTGTTCTGAGTTATGTTTGGACATAGCTTTTGTTGCCCCCGGCCTTCAAAGGGAAAATGCCCGTTGTAATTTCTGTTCCTTGTGACTTGAGTGGAAAGGATTTTGAGGTGCAAAAGAACTTTCTTAGACTGATTTTCTAGCTGGGCACTGGGAGGAACAATTAGTTATAGGCAGTTTAGGTTGGGTGAAATAAATTCACATTTGGTGGAAGATAATTATTCTTTTCACCATACATCTTCCATTAAGGCAGCGTATGTAAGTTTTCAAGGGTAACATCTTTGGGATTTGCATATCACAGTTTTAGAACTTCTCTGGGGGGGATCATTGAGTGGATTCAAACTCATTAAATAGTCATTTTATGACAAAACTTTACCAACTTTAGTATAGTAGAGATGACATCTGCATTTCTATGTTCATTGCCTCACTGTTTACAATAGCCACAATATGGAAAAAAAAAACAGAGTGCCAAAAAACAGATGACTGGCTAAAGAAACTCTGGTATATCTACACAATGGAATACTATGTAGCTGTCAGAAAACATGAAGTCATGAAATTTGCATATAAGTGGATCAACCTGGAAAGTATCATGCTGAATGAAATGAGTCAGAAAGAAAGAGACAGACATAGAAAGATTGCACTCATATGTAGAATATAAAGTAGCTGAGAGGTACAAGCTTACAATGTTGCAATTTCTGACAGATATTTCTCTGGACTTAGTTACTAAAATACTAAAATACAGAAATCCAAAACTGTGCGGCTGCTAGTGCGGCCTCTCGACCTCATATCTCTTCATTCTCGGCAATGGAAAACAAATTGTCAAATGCTTTCTTTTCAGCAGACTGACTTGAGGGGGGAGAAAATCCAAATCAATAATAGTGAGCTTTTTGTTGAAATATCAAAGTAAAGCGAAAGTAAAGTGAAATTTACCAGCTACACATGTGGGGTGGGGGGCTGGGGTAGTGGGGGGAAGCGGGGAGTTATACTGTGATTCTTGGTGGTGGAATATTTGCACTGGTGAAGGGATGGGTGTTCGAGCATTGTATAACTGAAACTTAAACCTGAAAGCTTTGTAACTTTCCACATGGTGATTCAATAAAAGAATAAATTAAAAAAAATTAAAAAAAAACTTTACCAACTTTATATATCTTTTCTAACAAAATCTCTTTACAGAATTTTGTAAGGATATATATATATCAATCAAATTATAAACACTTAAATACATTTTCTGTACCTTATGTTATCAAAAGGTTAAATTATGGATATAAGAGAAGTGAATTAATTATGCTGTGTGTGTTTGGTTGTAAGTGAGTTACCATTTTTTGGACTTGTTATTTTGAAGGATTTGTATGCCAAGTTTAAAAACATACCCCCTATGGTTTTAATAAGAGTTTACACTATCCATATGGTGTACGATGAAACTGCCTCTCTGTGCTTTTATGCCCTTAACTTATGCAGACTCAGTGCTTGACGGACAATTGGTATTCACCTCCATCCTAGCCCCCACCTCAACCCCCACCCTCACAAATCCTTCAAAAGAATTGAGAAGGTAGCAGAATTAGACTGCAAGAAAAATTATCATCCGATTGATCGTCAGATTTCTCAAGCGGTCTCAGTAACATCTCCATTCCTCCTAGCCCTGAAATTTTAGAAGCCTCTCTACATGCCCTTTCCAATGGTGCTGCATTGGAGGCTCTTTCAGGGTCAGGAGAATGAGACCCATCATTATTACTGATTTTGGCATATGAATACAACGCAGGAAGTTTGCCAGGCTCTCCCATGTGGGTAGGAAACTCTACAAGATATCGCACAGCCGCAAATTTTCTGGTTTTATAGTCTCTGGATATTAGCCATTGGTGGGGATTATACGGTGCCGGGGGCAGTCCCTGGCTGTGACCGCCTAGCTACTGGAAAATGGGGAATCTGGGCAGAAGAGGCCCAGTCCCGATCTGGGCAGACTTGGAGATATGTATCACATCCATAGCAAAAATTTGTGAAATAAATAAGATAAGGTAAAGGCATGAAAAAAATTTTAATCAGAGGAACCAATAAATATTGTCTGCCTCTGAATCTAGAAAAGGTATAAGCTTAGGTAACTGGGAAATATTTCCAATATGAGTCATGTGTTATGTGTTATACTAATTGCTCATCTTCAAGCTGCAGTGTGAGGAAAAATCTCTTTTCACATTTCATAATAATGTAGTAGAGTTTATATAAGAACCTTTATAATAAAAATCATCTCAGATTTATTGTGAAGCAGTTGGAAAAAAGGCTATGGCATATACATATATTATATATAAATATATATATGCAGAGATACTGTGTTCATTAAACAAGATAACAATCTCAGAGTGATGCACATTGAGCATTTACGATACTCACTTCAGGATTTCCTTTCATCCTTTTACCCCCATTTTTTTAACTGCCAATGTATGATAAGAATAAATTGGGAAATTCACTAGGGTATTTCTCTAAATTTTTCTAAATCATCTCTCCTCTCCCCATCTATCCTCTCCCATTCAATTTACTTGTCTTCCAATCCCTTTCTTTCACTTTCCCTCTGAGCTCCTTTTTTATATACTTCTTTCTCTTCTCTCTTCATCCCTCCCCTCCCATCTCCTCTCTTTTTATCTTCTCTCTCTCACTTCATCTCCTCTTTTAATCTCCTCTCTTTGCTCTTTTTTCTTCCCTTTCATCTCATTCAGCATCCTCATACATATACATATATAGTCCGCATTAAAAACCTTAAAAAACAGGTTTACCTAAAGCAGAGTAGAAGAGTAAAATTTGGCAAGTGTGGTTGACAAGGAAAAAGTGATCAGAATGAATTGATGAGTACTAGCTTAGTATCCTAGACACACTGATATGGTCTAAGATTTCAGATTATTTGGCATCTTTGACCATAAATGTGTAAAGTTCTTTTCATGAAAATAGTAATAATAATAATAATAACAATACTTTCTTATCTTAAAGAAGACATAACCACTAAAAGTAGTCTAAGTTCACTAGAATGGCTATAATTTAATGAACTCTTAATTCTTGCTGTATCCCAAGAGTATTATTTAATGCTAGCTACACTCTATATACAATTTAATTCATCTCATCGTAATCTTACAAAGTCCTCTACTCAAAGATGCCAAATAAATAAGTGACCAAGGCAGGATTTTAAACCAAGTCATATTTGATGTCCTGCCTTCCCTATCACTATTGTGATTCACATATATGAAATATATTACTTGGTATAATTTTTAATGTTCAGTTAATACTAAATAACATTTATTTTAAATCATAAGAACATAAGTAAAACTTAGTAAATAAAAGTTATCCAAAATATATATATATATATATATATATTTTGGCTCTGTCAGACCCATGTTCTCTCTTGAACATGTGTCTCATTTGCTGTGTCTCTATGTCTCTGCTCACTTTTTGTACTAATATTCTCTCTTGAACACATTTTTTTCTCTATTCCCAATCACTTCTTTCTAAATAAGTTGCATTGAATAAAAACTATCATGCTTCACTAAAACAAAATATATGCTCAGACTTTTATGTGTTTGGGTACCAGTTTTTCTCCTACAAAAAAGTGCTACGTTAGGTTACTAGGACTGCCATTATTGTGGAGAGAGAAGTACCAGACAGGTGTGGACAGGCTTGATTCCTTCTCAGAGATGTGAGGCAGAATTTGTTGTGTAACTCTCTCCTAATTTCTGTGAGTTGACTAGCAATATTTGTTTTCTTTAGCTTGTATCTTGCTATTATTTAGCTTAGCATCAGCCTACTTTCTGCCTCTGTCTTCATGCAATGTTCATCCTGTGGATCTGTGTCAAATTTACACTCTTTTAGGATACCTGTTATTTTCTGTTAGGGTTGTACCTACTGCAGTGTGAGTATATGTACAGCCCTATTGCCAAGTAAAGTCACATTCTGAAGTCACAGTTTATCCAATAAAAAATGAATTTCAAGAAATAGGTACTAGTTGGTAAACTGCTTTGTTCCCTTAAATATATTATGTGCGTATATCCATCCTCTAGGTAAAATATCTTCCCTCATAATTTTGAGGATTACATATCATTACAATGTATGTTTCTTCTGGAAATTAATTAGCTGATCTCTATTTTGAATAGTTTTCAAATGTATATTATTTTTAATCCTGTGAATGTTCTGTACCTCTTTTGTTGTACATAGGGATAGGTTTTCAAAAGGAAAATATTTTTAACATATTTGAAGCAATTGCCAATGGACTTAGAAGGGACCAGTTACCAATGAAATGTTTTCATAGATGATAAGAAAACCTTGATTGAATGTATAATTCTCTAATTTTTCAATAAGAATGCACATTTTTGTAGGTTATTTATATGTTTACTTTTCTTTGATGATATCTTAATGAATAGAATGGATTTGGAAAGCAATAGCTGAGGCTGAAAAATTCACAATTCTGTTCCTATGGACTTCTATATAAGCTGCTGCCTTGGTCTTTCTTGGTCTTTGTAATACTTGGCTGCATGATTGGAAATTGTTACAATTACTGTCCTCTAACTTGTGTAGAAGTGTAGAAAGGTAAATACTGAGCCTCACCTTTGAGTTATATGAAATATAACTGTAAATTTTACAATGTCAAATATACTCTTGTTCTGGTTTTTACAAGATAGTTTACATTTAAAGATATTTATACTGTATTATGTAATAACTTGGGTGTCATAAGCATTTTACTTAAAGCTGTGATCTAAATTATTGGTCATATTACTTTTTCTGAAATGTAAATAAAGCTGATATAGATAGTGACTCATTATATAAATTTATATAGCACCTTCTTCGAGTTTGTGGCATTTGGATCATTAATGATTTGTTTGAATGAAAGGCGAAGTAGATGGATTGTCATTGCACCATCTGAGAATTCTGGGGCAAATTTGACTTATTACAATAAAATCCCTCTCAGCAAAATAAACTCAGCAGCTGCTTAACATCAAGGGCATTCTCTTTCTTTTTTGGATCACGTTCCTGGCCACTCTGCTATTAACAGAAATAACATTATGGATGCACACTGCCTCTGCCTCACATATGGCTATTTTGGGCTACCTTGGTCTCTCCGAATTACAATCATGGTTGTTAACATTCATTGTATACTTATTGAGCTCCAGGGTTTCTGCTAAGTGCTTTGTACCCATTATCTCACTTAATTCTAACAATGCTTATTAGAGTATGTGGGTCATTGTTTACCTTACCCTAACCTTTAGGCAAAAATTCAAGGTTTATAAAAATGAGTAATGTTACATGTGCACAGCTGATAATGAACAGGGTGAAATTTGAACCTTCATCTTTGTGCTGAGAAAGATACTATAAAATATGTGTGTGTTGGGGAAGGAGATCATGGTGGAGAGATCTTGAAACACCGGTGTAGCTCTGCAACCATAAAAAAGTAGTAATGACAACTTTCAACACCCATCTCCCATCCCGAGCAGGCCCTCTTAGCACCCTTTACTTGGTGGTTCCTTCTCTATCTGAGCTGCCTTTTCTCCCAGCATGTGAGGTCAGTCTCTAAGCTGTGGAGTAATCCTCCTGGTACTTATCTCTATTATTCTTGGGTGTTAGTCTGCCTTTCTGTTACTTCTTATTCCACAACACGCAAAAGGAGAAAGAGAGCAAAAGGGAACGCCCTGCCACAGAGGTGAGGAGGGGTGGATGGGATGAGGCGGGGGTGGTGGGAGGGATGCTGGAACCATTAGTGGTGAAAAATGGACACTGGTGGAGGGATGGGTACTCAATCATTGTATGACTGAAACGCAAGCCTGGAAGTTTGTAAGTCTGTAACCGTACCTCACCATGATTCACTAATAAAATCTTTTTTTAAATAGTAATGAAATTACTTCATAATTATTATTAAATCATGATTTAAACTATGATTTCTCAAATATATATATACATATACAGTTATATGTATACATGTAGAGAGAGGAAGAAAAATCTAATTCTGTTTCAACGAAAATCTAATTCTCTTCTCTGTGAGAATACCAACTCTGAGTTCCTTTCTTGAATCAAGGTTAAGACTGAGGAAGAAACCCAAAACTACTTGGCCAGATAATTGGTATTTTTAGGGCAAAATCAATCAAGAAGGTGATTTCTCTGACCAGCTTATTTGTCTCAATTGCTGGTGAAATTTTTAATAGCTATAAAGAGCAGAATTTTCAGGTTCCTTTGCAGTTAAAAAGCAAGTACTGGGGCTGGAGTGATAGCACAGTGGGTAGGGTGTTTGCCTTGTACGCGGCCAATCCAGGTTTGATTCCCAGCATTCCATATGGTCCCCTGAGCACCACCAGGAGTAATTCCTGAGTGCAAAGCCAGGAGTAACCCCTGAGTATGGCCGGATGTGACTGGAAAAGCCAAAAAAAAAAAGCAAGTACCTTTTTAAAAGTTCTTATTTATTTATTTATTTATTTGTTTGTTTGTTTGTTTATTTATTTTGAGGCCATATCCAGGAGTGTGAAGGGCTTAGTCCTGTCTCTGCACTCAGGAATTACTCCTGGTGGTGCTCTACGGACCATAAAGAACACTAAGAATCAAATCCTGGGTGGCTAAGTGCAAGACAAGCACCTTACCCACTGTACTATCATGCTGGCCCAAAAGTTCTTTTTCTTATGAGCTCACTTGATAATACTGTAAATGACAGGTGTCTTTTAATTTTATTTTAATTAATCTTATTTTATTTGCATAAATCTTACTTTCTTTGGATTCAGATAAACTACAGTTGCCTAGGCAAGTGATGGATATTACTTCTGATTTTCTGTTTGCCCATCATTTTTGTTTGTTGATCATTTTTCTGCCACCATTCATCTTATTTCTCCCCTGCCCTCAATCTGCTTATAAAGATTACAAAGGTAAAGATTGCAAAGGTCCTTCATCTTGTAATTTTTTTTACTTTATTTATTTGTCTTGGTAGACACTCAGTTTCCCTTCCTCTACTGGATAGCCCACCTTGCAGAATGAGGATAGCGTGACCACTGCCAAATTGCTGATAAAAAATTATGGCCAGAATGCAAACCGTTTCTTCTGTAAGCCTGGCAGACAATGGAAGGGAAGTCAGGTAGCACTGGTGACAGGTGCTGGCACACTGGAACAAGGATTCCTGCCTGTAGGGGCAGCTGTTGCTTCTCCAGTCACCTGTTACTGAACAGGAACGTCTGCCAATTATGTTCAGGTATTTCTGTTTCTTTAAAAAAAATGAGGATTTGGCTTCTAATCTTAAGAACGTTAAATGTTGGAAATCTGTGTTTCATTTTCTAAATATCATGAGATTACAGAATAAGCAAAACATGGATGAGTTCTGGATATGACCCACTGTTTCCAGCTTGGCAAGTGGAATACCATCACATACTATAGCTTCCTGGTACATTAGGGATTTGGTTCTGGAGCCCAAAATCCCTAATTTTGCACACAAGGTTATCAGGAATCACTTTTTAATGTATAAGTGGGAATTTTGGTATTCAGAAATCAATCAAACCTGAGTTTTTTTTTTATTGCTGTTATGTGTTTTTTGTTTTGGTGCCACACCAGGTGATGTTCAAGACTTACTTTTGGCTCAGAGCTACTGGTGGAGCTCAGGGAACCATATGGAATACCAGGGATTGAACCCATGCTGGCCACATACAAGGCAGGCACCAACCTGCTGTACTATCTCTCCAGTCACATCTAGCTTAGTTTTTAAAAGATACAATTAGTGACTCTAAGATTATTAAGATTCTTTTTCCCCTCCTTTAAAAAAAATTCACCAGAAGAGGAGGTGTTGCTGGAAGATGCTAATGTATTATGCATGAAACTCTCAGTCACAGTATTGTAAACCACTGTGCCTAAAATCAAAATCAAGAAAACAACAAAATAATTGCCGGGCATAGAGGCAGGCTGGTGGATGGGAGGGAAACTGGGAACATTGATGGAGGAAAGTGAACACTGGTAAAAGGATTGGTAAGCCTGAAATTCAGTTGTGAATAATTTTGTAAATCATGGTGCCTCAATAATTTTTTAAAAGGAAAAAATCACCAGAGAACTAGGAAACATTCAAATATGGGGACTATTATGCCTCAGACCAAATAAAAAATCTTTAATGAGATTGTAAAGTGGGGTTTATATTAGCAATGTATGGTTAAAAAATGCAAAGTAATAGCTCTGGGTACTATCTAATGCATTAAATAAGATAAATTAATTTTTCACTCAGAGTAATCTCAAATAATTAATTATGCTGTTAAGAACTGCAGTTTAGGGGAGGTAGCATAGCAGGTAGGGTGCTTGTCTTTCATGCAGCCAACCTTGATTTGATTTCTCAGCACTTCATATGGTACTCTGAGCCCCGCCAGGAGTGATCTCTGTGGACAGAGCCAGAAGTACAACCTGAGCACTGCTGTGTGTGATCCCAAAACTAACAAACAAAGAGTGCAATTAAGGCAGGCTAGAAAGATAGTACAGTGGGACAGGTGCTTACCTTGCATATGGCCAACCTGGGTTTGATCCCTCGCACCATGTATGGACCCTGCCAATCTCCCAGCAGTGATCCATGATAAAGAAGCCAGGAGTAAGCCCTTGAGCAAGACTAAGTGTAGCCCAAAAACAAAAGAAAAATAAAAAGTGTAATTTAAGACCCAAGGAATGTGTGGTTCTGTGGTAGAGCACCTGCCTTGAATGTGTGAAGTCCTCTATCCCTGTCTTACATGTGATGCTAGGAATTTGAACTAAGATCATTGGATTGCAAGCTTTAACCTTAACCCCTGTACTATAGCTTTACCTCTGAAGATTCTTGAAGAAGAATGGTAGGTGGGAGAAAAACAGTTGCTCTTTCTTCTTCGCTGGTGAGAACATTTTTCAAATATGAGAAAATGTAGTTTATGAGAAAAGAGTGCTTGGAACTGATAATCAATATTGAATCACAAACTCTCAGAAGAGTGGTATTAGTAGTTTCACAGTAATGGAGAAACTTGCACAAAGGAGGTGTCTCTGTGGGTGGTGACAGCCATTTAGATGTTGTGGATACTAATTTTCAAACCATCTCCTGTGCGGCAAGATGAGGCACTGCCATGTTTTGAATGTAAGCTCATTGAATTCATTAATCATCAGAGGTGCTTGGTATTAAAATTAGCTACAAATGATGAGTGTCCTTGATTGCAGAATCAGGATATATTTTTCACTTGTGGTGCTCTAAAGTGATTTGGATATGTTTCTGAGAACTGTTCCAAATATTTCTGCTAGTTTCAGAAGCCCTCCTCTCAGGGCCGTGGGCAGGGGCACAAAGATGGAGGGACAGAAGGAGGAAAGAGTATGATTACTCTCCAAGCAATGCCTTTATAAGCTCTTCCTAGGTGATTGGCCTTTTCTGGAATTTCTAACTTTCAGTCAGCCAATCTGCAAAATTATCTATCCTTAAAACAGTAAAGTGGTGCATATTGGCTCAAATGCTTTTGTTTTAAAACTATGTTTTAGGGGCTTGAGCGACGGTATAGTGGGTAAGGCCTTGTATATGACCAACCTGGATTCAATCCCCAGCTCCCCATATGGTCCTCTGAATACTTCCAGGAGTAACCCTGAGCACATCTAGGTGTGGTCCCCAAGCAAACAGAACAAAACATCCCCCTCCCTTCCCCCAATTTCCTTGGTTTAATGTTCGTATTCATCAGCCTGGGGCCAACAATCATATGTGTTTTAAGAACAAAGTAATTATGGCAGATCCTACTGAGCCTCAGCACAGATTCCCTTTACTAGATTATCTGCTGTAATCGATGATTGATTGCAGGTAAGAGCCAACCCATGTCTAAAGAATTGACTTGGGTATGTTGGCTGATAGAACCTACTATACCTATACCAGAGAGAAAATGCTCAGCCTCAGGGAAAACCTACAGCTAGTGAAAATTGCGCTGAGGCTCAAATGGTTGTATCCCTTGCATCAAAGTGGGATCATATCTTGTGCACACTTTATTGATTCATTGACTTTTGTTTTTGGTGTGTGTTGGGGAGGGTCTTCACAACCAGCAATACTCAGGGGTTAGTCCTGGCTCTGCACTCAGGAATTAGTCCTGGTGGTGCTCAGGGGGAGAAATGGTATGCTAGGTTGAACCTGGGTTAACTGCATGCAAGGCAAATGCTCTACCTGCTGTTCTATTGCTCTGGCTCCTCTTATACACACTTTAGATTACCTCGGAAGCAGACTGAAGTGAGCATAGATAGCTCAGCTTTCTTCAGTCTGTTTATACATGGGACCAGCACATGCCCCACACACTAGGAGATAAAAAGAGAGCAGTGGATTTTGACTTTTTGACACCTGCAGACTGGTATTGATCCATGAATGGATAGTTGAAGACCCCATTCTCTAGCTGACATCATTTCCTTGCTTAGCTCTTTCCCTTGTCTTATTTGCTTTCCTCTCCATCCTTTTTGGAATGCACAGCACTCCCCCAATAAGTCAAGAGCATCTTAGGCTCTGCCTCTAGGGAATCTGATCAAACTATGGGTGTATGTGTATAAGCTGTGCGGGTGGGGGAGATTTCTGTTAAATGTAGGAAGATTTGATTTAGTGAAAACAGAATTTATATTTGAAAATCAAAGTTTGACTCATTGTTCCCCTTATGACTTCAAATAATCTTTTTTTCTGAGGCTCTAACAAACATCAGATTAGTGATTGAGGGTAATTAATTGCATTAATAAATAAATTATTAATGTCCTCATTCTTTCAGTGAGGACACGAATATTCACTTCACTCTCAATCACTAATCTGATATTTATTAGACAAAAACTTTCTTTCTGTAGCCCTACTCTGACAAGTTGGAGAAATAAATTCACTTAATTCAGTGTTTGGGATGACTTAGGTAGGAAATATATTAGTCATTGACCTAATATAGAGTGGACCCATGTTAAGTATTATAAAATTGAAGCATTTTTGTTGGTTTTGGGGTCACTGCCAGTAGTGATTAGGGGGCTACTTCTGACTCAGTGACCCAGGGATCACTCCTGGTATTGCTCCGGGAACTATGCAGTGCCAAGGATGGAGACTAGACTTCCTGTATGCAAAGCATGAACTCAACCCTTTAAGCCATCTCTCCAGCCCCTGAGCATTTCTCTTAAATAATTTTACAAACATATATTTGTAACTATTGGCCAAGTAAAAAGACAGCACTCACCATAGAAATATATAGACAAGTGCTACTACAGAATTTGGCTATTTAAATGTTTTTAAATTTCTTTCTTATTTTTTTTTTCATTTTGGGTCATACCCGGCAATGCACAGGGGTTGCTCCTGGCTCTGCACTCAGGAATTACTCTTGGCAGTGCTGGAGGATCATATGGGATGCTGGGAATCAAACTTGGGTCGACTGTGTGCAAGGCAAACGCCTACCCGCTGTGCTATTGCTCCAGCCCCTAAATTTATCTTTTATATGTTTTTGTGGAGTCAAAGTGAGCTTAGAAAGTTTAGGGATGCCACTAGTGATTCTGAGTCAATCAACATGACTGTTCAAAGCATGAGTCTGATAATAAGAAGCTGCTCAGCTCTTGTGATGCTAGAAATTACTGGGTCACTTCGAAGATACAGGAGGCTTACACTCCTAGAGACAGAGGACCTTCAGGGCTGTACCTGGTGATATTTGGGGGACTGTCTTATGCCATAATAGAACAAGTAGGCCTTATATTAGGAATGTGTCCTAACTACTGTACTATCTCGCAGCCAATTTTATTTTTTGTTAGACTAATGTGGAAAAAGTAGATGGAGGGCATTTTTTCCATCTCATATTGAGTCTGATGCACATTTATTGTTCTAAGAAACTAATTTTTGTAATAAATTATATGAACAATTAAAATTGCACAGTATTTTTTTTACCAAAGTAAATACACCTCTTTGTCCTGACATTGTGACATGATTCTTGAATGTAATATATGTAGTTGTACACTTTTTCCATATTTATTATCATAGGCAGGTTTGGGCTTAAATACAGATATGTAGTGAAGGAAAATTGTACTTTTAAAAATATTTTCTATAATCACTATTAGGCATTTGATAATGTGTGTCATTCCTTTGTAAAGTTTTTTATCTTGTCTTTTCCAGTCCCATAGGTTTAAGGAATCATTTGTTGTCTAATGAATTTTTACTCTAATATTCAATAATATCACAGGTTTTTCTACCAGCTGATTCTCTTATAGTGAAAAATGTTTGGAAACTAAGGGGAACATAGACAGGCATCACTGGTGTTAAACCTAGAGACTAAGACGTTCTGTCACCTTAAGGAACACGGGGACAGTATGTGTGTTTGTTTATATATGCATGTTTGGAAAAGACACTTTGTTACCCACCACCTAGATATATTTTTCCTCTTCAAACAATTTCAAAATTGCTAAGAGCCAAGTAAAGATCAGGTAGGAAAATTGGCATAAACTACAAGGGAATTGATACTCTAAATTGCAGGGCATGCCACCACCTTTTATTTCTAGTGAAAAGATTGTGTCTTTCAGCGCCTCCCAGGTAGGAGTCTCTGATTTAAAATATCACAAGTGAGATTGTCTACAAATGACTCATAGAATTTATTTAATATCTTTTTCCTTTTGGGATTTTAGCTCTTACAATTTTTTTCCTTTTCTTTGTTAAAACATATGTGTGGATCACTTGAAGAAAAATAATTTGTAGTAAAGAGTTAACTTTTCTGAATGGTATATTGATGCTATTTCATATATTTCTTAATATTATTTAAGTGTAGAACTATATTGTTTATGAGACCGATAAGTTGCGTTAGAAATAGTTTATGTAATTTTCCTTTTTGAAGTACTTAAATTTAATAATTTGGGAAGGAAGATTAGCATGATGATTATGAGATTTATGAGATTTTTACACAATTTAAGGTTAGACAAACTTTAATGCAGTCCTGATCTTGTGCAACACATGAAAGCTAGATCTTTCTGAGCCTTGTATCTCTATAACAGGGCTAGTGTGAGAACTGTATCATGTACTGGTTTGCAGCACCCTGGGGGTCATCCTAAGCAATTCCTGCAGACTCCACACTATTTGCCAGGCTCAAACCTCTGGCCCTTGGGGTCCGAGTTGTAGACTTATAGGTTCTTTGATCTGTTTGCAGCTTGTGGAGCAGCTGATCCTTCCAGGGAGTTTCTGGGTCCCAGAGTGGAAGCAGGCAAAGGAGGAGACCAGCTATGGGGAGGAATGCAACCTTCACTGGAGTCAGTGTGACTCTCTGTGGACTCTCTATATGCTCTCTGTGGGAGTATGCTCTGTCTCAGGGTCCCCTCACAGTCGGCCTCTCCTGGTGGCCTGGCAGCTCGAAGCTCTAGCTCCTGGTTGTGACTCTACTGCTCTGCTCTCAGGAGTCTGCAAGTGAAGGGAGCAGCCTGTGGCTTTCAGGACTGCCCATAGCTCTGTGCTCTCTTAGTGGGCATTGCAGCAGGGGGCATTTTCAATCCTCCCAGGTTCTCTGGGCTCATCTCTGTGGCCAGGGGCAACTCCTAGAAGTGGCAGCATCCTGTTAGTCAGCCCTCTCTTGCAATGCCAGTTCTCTCAAGACCCCAGTGTTGGGGGGACTCTCTCTTATGGCAGACAGGGTGAGGCCAGGTCAGTGACAATGCCTGGGAATGTAGCCAAGCATTTGAGATCTTGCTGTTTTTCTTTCCTACTCCTAAGGCCCCCAGTGTTTTGCCTAAACCAAGGATTCATTTCATTCCCAAAACATGCCAACAGAGAACCTTCAGACCAAAGACCTAATGTGGGAGACAGGTATAATACTTCTACCATAGTCCTACAATGCTTACCCTCCACGGGGATCCTCAGTGACCCTTACCTTTCAGAATTCACATCTGTTGTCTATGGGCTGGAGCAATAGCACAGCAGGTAGGGCGTTTGCCTTACTCACGGCTGACGTAGGTTCAATTCCTCTGCCCCTCTCAGAGAGCCTGGCAAGCTACCGAGAGTATCCCACTCACCTGCCACTCAGGGCCTGGCAAGCTACCCATGGAGTACTCAATATGTCAAAAACATAACTACAAGTCTCACAATGGAGACGTTACTGGTGCTCGTTCGAGCAAATCAATGAGCAACGGGATGAGGGATGACAGTGATAGAGTGATCTGTTGTCTAATCCCCTCTGCACTATACAGACTCATCTGCACTGTGGAGAAGCACATGAAATGGGAAAGTGAAGCTTCCAGTAAAAAATCAAGTCTATAAAAAGAAAACAAATAACCTTGACTTTCAAAGTGTATTCTCCCATCCTTGTAATAACTGATTCCAGATGAATTTGACTTCAATCTTTTGGGATGTCTTGAACCAGAATTTTCCCGTTAATCTTTCCTGACATCCTGACTCAAAAATCATGTGACATACTACACATTTGTTGCTTGTAATGGTTAATTTTAAGTTAATTTGTTGCACAGAAGATAATACCCAATATTAATAATACCTGAGAAAGAGTTCGAGGCTTATATTTGAATATCAAAAGCTTGTTGACATAATGGTAATTGTATAATATTAATGATTTAGTTTTTGTTCTTGTAATAACCTTGTACTTTACTCACATTTTTAAATTACATTCTGATTAACTGTTATTTGGAGATTTTAAATGCCTACAACTAGAACCTATCTCCAGAAATTCTGATTTAGCAAATCAGAGGCAGTTACAGATACCTTTAGTTTCAGATACCTTTATTTTTAATGCCTGTTATCTATTTTTGAGATGCTCATTACCCCAGAAACTTGGGAATGTAGCTAGCTGCTCAGTACCCTCATACCAGCTGGAGCCTTTCTTGCATATCATAGGAATATATTCCATAAGTTTTTCCAGTTTTTAACACTAAACATTTCTTATTGGGGCATAAGTAGTAGTATAGCAGGTAGGGCACTTGCCTTGCACACGGCTGACCTGGGTTCCATCTCTAGAACCCCATGTAGTCCCCCAGGTCTTGCCAGGATTGATCACTGAGCACAGACCCAAGACTAAGCTCTGAGCACTTAGTTTTTGGGCCATGACCCCAAAACAAAAAATTAATTAATTAATTAATTAACAAAAATCCTATGTCATTGAAAATTCCTCAGTGCTGGTCTGACTGGGAGGAATACTTCTCTCTCTGCCAGCCATCACAGCTGGAATGCCCTGTTTATCCCAACAGCTGCATCACCCACTTGCCAATGCTTAATGCAACATTCACAGCTCAGTTCAGATACCACCTATCATCACTCAGGTAACCCTCCATTACTCCGAGAGCCTTTGAATTCCCAGAGCAGCTTTTCTTTGATAGCATCTTAAAAGAGTAACATCTATAGCTTATTTCCTCTTTCTAAGTTTCTGGAAGCAAGGATTTCTCTCTTATCTATCTCACACTGAATGTCATGCTCCTCAGTTTGACATGTCAATTCAAGCCCAGGTGCTTGTCACTTTGTGGGAAGAAGAAGCCTCTTTTTTTTTGGTTAAGCTCCTCAGGATGCTCCCTTTCAGTATGTGTGAATGTAAAGCAATCCTTTATTTCTACTCCTGAAGCATCAAATAAGCTGCCATTATAAATAGGATCCTGTGCCAAGACAGATGACGTCTTTGCCGACACCTGATCACTTGCTCCTCACTGGCAAAATAGACTGGAAGATTCTGAGGAATTTTCGATTGTACCCCACTACTGTCTGCAGAATAACCAGCCCTGAAACACAGTATAAAAATAGTTTGTAGATGGTAAATTAAATCTGCCAAGGAGTTTATTATAATGATAAAGATCAAAGTAGCAGGGAATTCAATATGCTTAATTATGACTTCAAAACACAAAGAAATCAGTCACATCTCCCACTCCTTTAACCTTGGAAAGCATTACATTTTCTTTGTCCAGTGGCAGATGAATTCCAAGTACAGGTGATTTTCATCAGAGTGTTGACATTAACTTGGATTAGACTTGGGGAAGGCAAATTCATTCAGTTCATCTAGGGAAGGTTGGGAGAGTTTTTCTTTTCAACTGTCATAATTATTGTGCTTGTTCTACTAAATTGTGGAATTTATACATTGATACTCTTTATGGTGAAGGTCCTAGCTGGTCAGGAAGTTTCTGGACAATATCAATAGTAGGTGTAATATATTGAGTGATTTGTTTTTGCTAAGCCCTGTCCTAGGATCTCTCTTCAGTGATGTGTACCAATATGCTCCTGTATGCTTTGTGAATTTACGAGAAATGTGTGCTTTATCCAGTGTTAGATATTGCACTATCCAGTTTAATGTTTCCAATAATAAAAAGGAGGAGATGTGCTTATAAAACTTTTTGAGGTTTATAACATATAGGTTTCAAGGGTACTAATGTACTTCAATGCCGCATGCACTTTGTTTTTATCATCAAAAGTTTAATTTCCAACTTTTACTGTGCAATTAACATAGTTTACCCAAATCCTATTCCCATCTGGTAATCACCATTACATTTTGAGAACTTAATGTAAAATAACATTGAACTATTCTTTCATTTGCTTCATTTCTTTATCATCTACACGAGTGAGACATTAAATATTTTCTTTATCTGCCTATTTCACATAACATAATTCCCTCAAGGTCAGTGCATGTTATTGAAGATGGTAAATTTCATAAAACAAATAGGTGAGTATTCTATTGTATACATATGTACCACATGTCCTATCTATTCATCTGTCAATGGACTTTCAGGTTATTTATAAACCTTTACTATTATAAATAATATTAAAATGAACACAGGGAACCAATATATAATATTGAATTACTGCTTTTACAGTTTTTAGATAAATATTTAGAAGTGGAAAGGCTAAATCATGGCACTTGTATTAATTTTTTCAGGAATCTCTATATTGTTTTCCATAATAACTGCACTAATTTACATTCCCACCAACAATGTACAAGGGTACCTTTTTCTCCATATCCTTGACAATTCTTGTTTCTCCTGTTCTGACTATAGATATTTAATGATATCTTCATTCTCTCCATTTTACAGATGAGTAGAAGGATGCTCTGATGTTAAATGATTTAACTGGGTCACACACAAAGCTACATGGATGAACCAGGATTTAAATCATACCCTCTGACTTCTGCACAATTTTGAAACCAATCTGTTCTGTTTGCTACAATCTTTGCCATTTAAAATATTTATATTGAAACCAATTGCCTTGAAATCAATCACTTGAAAACTCACTTTAGAAATTATTGTTAATATGTTAACAAAGTGCCAAGTTTAATTTATTCCTTAAAAATGTTTGTTTACACAGACATTGTATACTAACATATTTATATTTTCACACTGACTGACATTACAATTTTAGAAATGTTTTCTCTTCCATTCTCTTTGCCCTTTAATTAACAGTTTCCTCAGCCTCTAGCTGGAAATTTTACAGTCTTTTACCCTGTCATCTCCTCACCTCAACCTTTCTGTCAAATAATGTTCTTTATTTTAAATTGAAGGATTTCTTCACTAGAATCTTTTGTAATGCAGATAATCAGTCTTCAATTTACAAGTACTGTAAAATTTGATTTTCATATATTAAGTTGTTTTAAATAAGGTCACACATCGAGATGAAGTGAGACTTTCTGTGTTGATAAGATTTCTAAGGGGAAGTCTATTTAGGAAGTTCACTTTTAAGAAAAAAATTAACTCTATTCTAATTGCATTTGGTATTAAGGGACTAAGAGAGATATGATAACTGACTGCAGAGGGACAAAGTTCATGGCCTTTAATCTTGCTCATATTAGGGAAAATGAGAAAGGAGTTTTATAAAAGAAAAGAACTTTGAAGGACAAAGATAAAAGATTACCTTCAATAATAATAGAAAACATTAAGGAAGAGTAAGAAAGAGCATCTGAGCACTAATTAAGCATAGAAAATGTTACTATATATAACATTTATTGAGTACTTAAATGATGTTAGATTTTTCATGGAATAGTC
Organism: Sorex araneus; assembly: GCF_027595985.1. NCBI lineage: Eukaryota > Metazoa > Chordata > Mammalia > Eulipotyphla > Soricidae > Sorex > Sorex araneus. Next base: position 59,794,900 of record NC_073305.1, read on the forward strand.
TTTATTATCCAGATATTTTTTAAGGGATTCAACCTATAAGTATATTAAAAAGAGATGACATTTTTCAACTCCACACAATAAGACATATGGTGTTTTTACTTTATCCTTTAAGTTGAGAGAAATAGAGGTACTTGACAATTTTTTTGTTTTCTTTTAAATTGTTAGAAATTTATATTGTGGTATCATCAAACTGTGGTCTGTAAGACTTTCTAATACAAAGAAATACATCTAATTTAATAGTGTATAATGATGGGGAAAATTATTAACTTGGAAAATATCAAATGCATAGCAAATATTTAATATTTACCTAAATTTCTTGTTTATACATATTTTGTTTAATGATTTATTTTGAAGTATCATTGACATATTATAAACATGTTGCTCTTATGTCTAGTGTAATTAATTCTGTGCATGGACTTATGTTTCATTTGGAATAATTTTGCGCCAGTGAAGCTTTCCTTTACCTTTTTATATGGTACATGTTTGTCACTGATTAATTTTTCTTTTTTTCTTTTTTTAAATAATGTAGGAGTACTGCTATTTGTTCAGTCATTGATTAGACTGATTGACTTGGGCATGAACTCCACATTACTTTTTTATCTTATTGTATCACCGTAAGATAGAGTTACAAAGCTCTCATGTTTGAGATTCAGCCGTATAATGATGAACACCCATCCCTCCACCAGTGCACACTTTCCACCACCGGTGTCCCCAGTATCCCTGCCCTCCTCACATCCCAGTCCTCACCCTGCCTCTATGGCGGACAATCTCCCCAATACTTTCTCTCTAATTTGGGGCATTATGTTTTGCTCGAATTTTCCCACCACCATTCAAGCCTTCCTGCCAGGGGCAGATGCTACATAATTATTTCCCATTGCTCATTTTGAATATCAGAGAACTCACATATCCATGATTTTAAATGTAAATTTCTAAATTGTAAATGGTTGGGTTCCAGAGACATCTCTGTATGTCATTAATCCATTTTGGGACTCAATTGGATGCCTCTGGGTCAGGGCTGTTGGTGCACTAAGATGGTGCCCAGAGGCAAATTGTGGGAGTGACAGCCAGCCTTCTGGGAGGGCAGGGACCCGGTGAGGGAAAGCCCAGCTCCTCTGCCACCATGTGGCCTGGAGAGTCAGTCCTGGAACCTGCATACTGAGGGCCTTGCTTGTGGAAGCTCTTGGTCACCGGGATTCCATCTGGAGTAGGCGGGGAGATTGCACCTGCTCCATCTGGGGTGCCTGGTGATATTGGCCCGGTATGGGGCCTGGAGAGATCTCTGGCGCTATCGTGTCTTCCGGGACTTGCTGCTGTGTCACTGAACCATGGCTGTTGATGGACTAAGATGGCACCCAGAGGCAAATTGTGGGCGTGACAGCCAGTCTGCTGGGCAAGTGGAGACCCGGGGAGGGACAGCCCAGGACTGATTAATTTTTCAGTTTATTAAGTTAAAAAAAGTCTTAATGTCATCTTTCTTTTAGAAAAACAGTGTTGTTGAATGTTGGATTCTAAGTCTTGAGGGATTTTGCTTTCAAAATTTTAAAGATATTGCTCCACTATCTTCTCACTTCCTTCACTCTTAAGAAATTTTTCTATAATTCTTATTTCCACTTCTCTACAATGTAATGTCTTTTCTCCTTGACTAAATTTAAGATTATCTCCTTATCAGGTATTTTAAATGATTTAGGTATCACTGTGCTTTTGTATAGTTCTCTCCATATTTACAGGGCTTGGGAATCCATAAGATCTTAGACTCAGGGTTTATAGTTTTAATAGAATTTGGAAGAGCTCAATCCTTATTCTCCAGTATTTTTTCTTATTCTTTCTATTGCGAGTATGCCAGTTCTTACTTTAGGTTATTTGAAGTGGTCCTGTCTATTTAAGAATATACTGTTGCATACCTGTTTCACTTTAGGGTGTTTCTATTCCTAAGTGAAATATCTTTAAGTTCACTAATCATTCTTCTACACTTGGAATCTGCCATAAATCCTGCGCTATATCTATTTCATTTCAAACATTTCAAATTACAACTATAAGTTCAACTTAAACTTAAAAATAGTTCCTTTTTTTGCCCTCCAAGAGTTAGTCTTTCTATTTTGAACCTGTTACAAAAGGTTTAGTGGAAAAAATACCAAACTCCATGTCATCATCATGCTCTCTTTTTCTCTTTGCTTTCTGTATTGCAATGGTGAAAAGTAATGGACTACCTATGGGGACAGTACCTATTGGGAAGGCAGGTCCACTAACCCCTACATTATAAACCAAACTCCCAGTGTGGGCATTGAATAGGGCCTTTGCAAGCAAGCAAAGTAAGGTTCTGCATTTACACACATTGGTTTAATGGAAGCAATGATACCTAATCTTCTGTAATGGTATCCTCATTGCTATTCAGGGTGACAGCAAAGTAGATACAGGCAATCTCCAGGACAGAAAATGTTGCACAGAAAAATAAGGGTGAAGACAGCTAAATGCAGCCCTTCACTCTTGGCAGTGCTCTTGGATCATGCAGAGCCTGAGGTTGAACCTAGATCTCCGGCAGGCAAAGTATGAGAGGTTTTTTTTTTAATTTTTTTTTTTTTGGTCACACCTGGCGATGCACAGGGATCACTCCTGGCTATGCACTCAGGTATTACCTACTCCTGGTGGTTCTCAGGGGACCATATGGGATGCTGGGAATCGAACCTGGGTCCGCTGCGTGCAAGGCAACTTCCCTACCCGGGGTGCTATCGCTCCCGGGGTGCTATCGCTCCAGCCCCCAAAGTATGAGAGTTTTGATCTCCCTTATCTTGGTATTCTTAAAAACAAAACCCCATATGTCTGTATTCAACTTCTTGACTCTATCTACAATGCAGTTATAGCAATTGCAGTGTTCTTACAAGCTAATCCTATACCTGTTTCACTCCTGAGACAGTATTGATATGTTTTATCTCATAAATTATGTTCTGGTCTCTTTGTGTACTCGTTAATATTTGATTGCATACTAGATGTTGTGGCTGGAGTGATAGCACAGCGGTAGGGCATTCGCCTTTCATGCGGCCTACCAGTGTTCAATTCCTCCATCCCTCCCGGAGAGCCCGGCAAGCTACCGAGAGTATCACGCCCGCACGGCAGAGCCTGGCAAGCTACCCGTGGCATATTGGATATGCCAAAAACAGTAACAGTAAGTCTCACAATGAGAGATGTTACTGGTGCCCGTTCGAGCAAATCAATGAGCAACGGGATGACAGTGACAGTGACTAGATGTTGTGAGTTTTAACTTGTTTTAAAGCTGAATTTTAAAATTACGGTATATGCTATTGAGCTTTATTCTGAAATCAGTTAAGTTATTGGAAGCAGCTTGATCTATTTTAATCTTGCTTTTTAAGAGTTTTTAGGAAGACAATGGGATGGTGGAGTGAAGTGAACATTCAGGGCGAAGGAGTGTGCCAGATTGTGTGATGCATGAAACTCTGTCATTAAAAATGTTGTAAACCATGGTGCCTGAAACAAAAAGTACCACATGCATAATCTCCCCACGGAATGGTTAGGAACAACTAGAAATGTGTGAATCAATGGTTAATTGGTTTCTATTACTGAAGATTTTATTTTTACTTTTTAAATTTCATTCCACTCAGAGGTTCCAGACACAATTTCCAAACATGTGTGTGCAACTCTTTACTCTGACAAGAAATATGCACTGTTTTGTTGTCATTTGAGTATGGGTAATTAAACCACAGTCTGGTGACTGTTGGTGGTCAAGCTTCAGGCACTTCAAGTAGGGTCAGTCACAGTCACTCCCAAGAAGGAGCTGAAAATAGTTATTGCCTATGATCATTCTGAAACTACTAATCCTTGCTCTGCTAGCTTTTTGGCCTGATTTGCATGCTAGGTATCAATCAAAACTTGAGTGATTCCAGATTGACACATTTGGTCAAAGGACCACCAATCAGAAATTTGAGGGACTTCCAATTTTCATAGCTGAGCAGAATGAGCCCAATTCCTATTTATAAATGTGTATATATATGTGTGTGTATATATATATATTTATATATGTGTGTATATATACACATATCTGCATGCGTGTATATATATTTTTATATGTGTGTGTATATGCACACACATATATGTGTTTATATATATATGTATATATATATATATCCCATCCAGGCAATTTGGGTATTTGCTTTAACATCTCAACATATAAGAAGTATAATGGAATTATGTTTTATGAATCTAGGTAATCATTTTGAGATATTTTATCTGTGGCTTCTGGCTGACAGTGGGGAAAACATGTGGAAGAAATTGCCTGTTATATTTTTCTATGGACATACTCAATGTGGTCTTAGTAGAAATATATGTAGCACTGTCATCCAGTTGTTCATCAATTTGCTTAAGCAGGCATCAGTAACGTCTCCATTATGAGACTTATTGTTACTGTTTTTGGCATACTTGGAGTCTTTAAGATAAAAACAATGCCGGGGCTGGAGTGATAGCACAGCGGGTAGGGCGTTTGCCTTGCACGTGGCCGACCCGGGTTCGAATACCAGCATCCCATATGGTCCCCTGAGCACTGTCAGGAGTAATTTCTGAGGGCAGAGCCAGTACTAACCCTTGTGCATCGCCGGGTGTGACCCAAAAAGCAAAAAAAAAAAAGATAAAAACAATGTGGATAATGTATTCTGGGTTCAAAATGTGCATGTATATACATATATGCACAAATATATACAAATATTCATATACATTGATGCATTCCCTGGTATATTTTCATTGAAAGCAGTATCTATTACCATAGATAAGAGTAGATGCCAATATATTATTTAATCTAGTTGAGGGGTGTGGAGGATGAAGAGGTGAACTAGAGGTAACATACAAACACTGTTGTAGTTTTTGGGTCCTTTGGTGGTGGTGGAGCAGGAACTATGTCCCATAAATATTACCATAGATATTATGACTCTTGTAACTATGATTATGCAACTAAGGTATAATTTTTAAAAATTAATATATTTTACAGAGAATGGGAGGTATATAGGAGAATTGAGACAAACCTATCTTTCATAAGGCATTTAGGAAAGGAACTTCCCTTTAAAGAATTATGTGATTCTCTAATTCCCCATTGGCAGTAAGTTTCAATGTTGTCCAAATATGAATTAATATAAAGAAATGAGTCATAGTAAATCATCTATACAAAATAGAGGATACATGAAAAATAACTCACCTCATAAGTAGCTAGTATTTGTCATATTGGTGGATTTTCTTCAAGACTATCTCCTTGCCTGTATGCTCGTATGCTCTATTATGTATCATATGCATATAATTGTACAGAAATTAGTACACTACACTTGCTCTCTTTAATCTACTGGTCAAATCCTCCACTTGATATTATTAAGGCTATAAATTCACCGCCTACTTATAGCCTGTGCTTAAGTGCTGTTCCAGCAATCTTTGTTTCCCCAGTCAGCACTTGTCTGTCTCCGTCTCTCTCAGCCATTTCAACTGTGAGCAACATACCCTGCTGTATTTCTATAAAACCTCCTTCCTCAGAGTGCAGTGACCCTTTTAAAAAGTCTGTACAGAGTTTCCCAAAGCTTAGCATACTCTAGAACCTCTACCACTTCTCAGTTCTTTTACCAGACCAACCCCTTTCCTGTCTCTGGATTCTCACTCTCTTTTTGTTTGTTTTGGGGGATACACCCAGTGACTTTCTGAGCTTATTCTTTCTCTAAAATCAGAGGTCACTCCTGATTGGCTAGAGGGACCTTATGGGGTATCTGGGATGGCACCTGAATCAGCTGTATGCAAGGCAAATGCCCTACTTGCTGTACTATCGCTCCAGCCCCAAGATTCTCATTCATGCTGTTTCTGAGATGTTATTTCCTCCCCTCTTTCCTGGAGATGGCTGCATTGAGATTTCTTTGAGATTTCTGTTATGATGTCCATCTCTTTGCAGGTGTATTTGTAATAGTCTAAGTATGAAGCTCATCTCTGAGTTTTCTGCTTCAATATTATGCTTGTTTCTCTTATAGTGCCAATCAAGAGACCCTAGGACTATTGGTTTGTTCTTTTATTTATTTTCAGTTTCTCACAAGTTTACAAAATTTTACAAAGGCAGATTGTTTTAATCACTAGACTTGACTGAGGTCTCAGCAGACCATCAATACTATATTATTTGTTGACTGAATGTTTGAATAACTTCTGTGAATGAACATCTTCCTAACACAGGAAACTTTCAGTTGAAGAAAATTTGACTTGTTTTTTTCTTTGAAGAGTTTGCCAGCAGTACTTGGTGGACAGGGACACTTCCTATAATACTCAGCTAAGCAGAGCAGAAAGTGCAATGCTTGGTCCTGGCAGTTCTGGGCAACACCAGAGTGACACCCAGTTCCTCAGGGCTACAGCTAACTGTACGTGGAGGGCCATAGTCCTGTCATTATAACTCAGATTCCTGCACATGCAAGTCATGTGCCCCCAACCACTGAGCTATCTGGCCCCTGGCTTGATGTTTTAGTTTGGTCCAACATTTAGAAATACAACTTAGTTGTATTCTATAGATCTTATAATCAATAGGATCATCATACAAATTCATATAAAAAGTAGGATTTTTTTGGTGGGAATTCATACCTGGCAGTACTCAGGAATTACTTCTGACAAAGCACAGGAACCATATGTGATGCTAGGAATAGAACTGGGGTTGGCAGCCAGCAGCCTGTAAAGCTAGCACCTTAACCCTTGTACTATATCTCTGGTTCTTGAAGAGTTAGATATGAACAGATGCTTTAATATGTTATATGAAGTTAGTCATTGCCCTAGGTTACAGAGTAAGAAATTATTATAAAAATTTTCAAATAAAATGGCCCAATTTCAAAGGTTATTATTATTAACATCAGAGCCTGGCAAGCTCCCAGTGGTATATTCAATAAGCCAAAAACAGTAACAACAAGTCTCACAATGGAGATGTTACTGGTACTCGCTTGAGCAAATACATGAACAATAGGATGACAGTGCTGCAATGTTATTATTATTAACTTAATAATAAAAAACTCTTCCTTTAATTAAGTCAATCTATTAATTTTAAAGTCCATGAGCACTAAAATGGTAAAAAGTGTTTTTTTCATGTGTTCTAGAAATGTCAGAGAAAATTAAGAGAATTGCTTGAATGACTAGGATAGAGGTAGATTGAGTTCCTATGCTAGCAAGAGCTAAATATTATACTGTGATTTTGAATTTTATTGAAATATAGATATCCAAGATATCTCCTTCAAGCATAGAAAAGAGCTTAAACTTAGAGATTTCTTGGTTTGTTTTGGTGCTACACCTGGCACCGCTCAAGAGCTACTCCAGTCTCAGTGCTCAGGGGTCATTTCTGGTGGTGGTCTTGAATTTGTGCAATACTGGGGTTGAACCTGGGACTTCCAGCATGCACAGCATGCATAGTTCATTGAGCTATATATATATGACCCTTTAAAATTTTAAGATTTTTAATACTTAAGTATAGGATTCGCCTCACTTGAGAATCACTGACATCTCTGTACATGCACATTCTTCCCTGTCCTTTAAGAGGCACTACACTTGGGGGTTACTAAAATCCAAGTTGGAGGTGCCTGATTTCTCCCTTTTCATTAATGAGGCTCTCTTTTCTCTCTTTTTGAACTTCCCAATTCCCTATTAAACTAATTTGCTTCTCAATATACAAATAAAATATCAATATTATATTAAAGATTTTCATTTTGCAAAACATTAAACCTAGAGGCTTAATCAATTTTTAAACTTTAAATGCAGTAACACTTTTTATTTATGGTTTAATTATAAAAAATAAACTGTATTTTTTGTAGGAAATTTGAGTTTTAGATAAAATCTTAAAGAGATAAGGGTGTTTTATTTTCTCCCTAGTCCTGCTTCATTGAAAATTGTGGAGGTCAAATAAAATCTATAGAAATTTCTATTCTGGAACAGATTAATGTGATTACTATTATAAAGGTTATAAAAGTCAACTCCTTTGTGAATGCTGATTTTAAAAAACATTAACTTTTAGCCTTTGAATGATGAGTGTGTTTAAAACCCTCACAAATTTGCTAGTTCCTAAAAATTCCTTATTCTCTCTGTATTTCTAATAGTTCATAGATTGTCATATAAGTGATGTGACAATTATTTGGTATTACCTAGGGACTGGAGCAATAGCACAGCAGGTAGGGCGTTTGCCTTGCACACGGCTGACCCGGGTTCAATTCCTCCATCCCTCTCGGAGAGCCCGGCAAGCTACCAAGAGTACCCCGCCCCCGCGGCAGAGCCTGACAAGCTACCTGTGGCATATTCGCTATGCCAAAAACAGTAACAGCAAGTCTCATAATGGAGACGTTACTGGTGCCTGCATGAGCAAATCGATGAAGAGCTGGATGACAATAACAGTGCTACAGTACTACCTAGAGAAGGAGAAAACTCTGTTCCTCTTCTAGGGAGAGAAGCAAGTTTCTAGTGCCAAGTTTATGTGTAAGTTCTCCATCTGAACTTTATATACTTATACCTCTTCATATGGTAGTCGAAGGGAGCACAATGAAAATTCCACTAGAGTAAAGCCAGCTTCAAATTCTTGGTATCCCAGACTAGATGCTGCCAGGAGGCCTCTGAAGCTTCCCTTGAAGGGCTCAGCTAAAGAAGCCTGAGTTGGCAGGAATATTAGTAGTGTTCAGCTCTGGAAGGCTAAAGTTGTTGTTGTAGCTCTGTGTAAGGTTTTCCTGTCCCAGGGAGTCCACTGTTGTTACTGCTAATCCAGTTAGGTCTGTTACAGCAGCCAGTGTGGAGATCCCTGAACTTGCACAGTTTCTTCTTGCCCAGAATGTAAGGAAAACTTTCCAATGAAAGATCAGTCCGAGTCCAGACACTGCAGTTGGAGAAGTGTACTGATTCTCTTTATACAATACTTAGGAGAATGCAGCGTTTTTAGAGTATTGTCTGCAAATCCTTGTCATACTATTTGTGAAGTACAGTGTAAATGTGATACATATGATCATGTATCATTAGAAGTGATAGGCATGTACTGCTGAGCACTACATATGGACTAGTTGCAGTGCTAAGTAGTTGACTTTTTTATAACTCATGATTTCCCATAGATTTTCAGGCAAGTTGCATTATTTTTGCCACTTCATAGGGGAGGAAACAAAAGCTAAGAAAGTTGAAGCACTCTCTTGAGATCACATAGTATGACATGAATAAGAAGGCTTGTATCCAGGTCTGCCTGATGCCTCAAATCTGTATGATTCACACTGGCCACTGTGTCTACTCAAAAGTAAAGGTTTTAAAAATATTACTGATATTTACATAGAGGTCACTAGGTAACTAATCCTTACAAGAATTCTGTAAATTTGTGATCCTCTACTCATTTTACACATGTTTTATAAAACTAAAGTTCCAAAAGACAGTCACTTCCCTTTGACAATGTTTCAACACTAGAGCTTGAATCTGCCTAGGAGCAAAAATCAATCAGTATTGTACTCAATGTTGAGGTCTTCACAATATTGAGGACCTCCTCATCCAAATGCATATACACAAATGCAAAGAGATTTATAAGTCCTTGTCTAAGACATTCTTGCTGATTAAGGGTGATAGAGGAGGTTACAAAATCAACCTAAAAGCTACGAATATCTTTGGATGTTTTCCCTATTGAAACAGAGAAGGAAGATTTTCATTAGAGAATAACCAGAGAGCTTCTTCAAGTAATCACTGTGCACCCCAAAGAGACCTCTTTTTCAATACGCAGCAAAGACTCATGCAGAACTACTTTATTATTATTATTATTATTTTTAATTTTTATTAGTGAATCACCATGAGGTACAGTTACAAACTTATGAACTTTCATATTTGCATTTCGTTTACATCCCTCCACCAGTGCCCATTCTCCTCCACCAATGTTCCCAGTATCCCTCCCACCGCCTCCACCCCACCCCCACCACCCCACCCTGCCTCTGCAGCAGGGCATTCCCTTTTGTTCTCCCTCCTGTTGGATGTTGTAGTTTGTAATAGAGGTATTAAGTGGCCATCATGTTTGGTGTATGGTCTACTTTCAGCATGCAGCTTTCAACCTGAGTGGGTCTTCCCAACATTGTCTACTAGGTGTTCCCTTCTCTATCTCAGCTGCCTTTACATGCAGAACTGCTTTAAAGAGCAAAGGAATTTAAATCAGTAGGGCTCTTGTTGCAGAGTGACTGTGACATTTGTCATTTTGGTTTTGTTTTGTTTTTAGTTTTTGACATTATGACTTTAAAAACATCAACAACAGAGTTTCCTCAAAGCTTTCTATTAAGGGAAAAATGTGCAGAACTGGCTGCAGAGGAAGTACAAAAAGAACCAAGTACAATTTCTGTCATCTGTTATTTTAGTAATGCTCATTTTCCAGTGCGCAGTCTACTTCCTTCACTACATAGATTCAGTTCCCCAGTTTCTAGGTCCTTTCGCAAAAGAAATATAAACTGAATAGTCAATTTCACTAACAAGTGTTGAGCACCTCCTACGGAAGGAATAAAAAGATGAAGTAGACAAGTTTCTGTTCTTGAACCTGATAATTTAGTTGCTTAATAAAACATACACAATCCAGAACACTTATGTTACGAAATGGAACATTGTACTAACACATTTTTTTTCTGAGAAGTGTGTTCTGGCTGAAGTCTCAGGAAAGGTTTCCTGGAGAAAACATTTGAGTGTTTGATATGGGTTTAAATTCTGTAGGACATTAAAGAGAATATATAAAAGTTAAAAATAAAGCACTGTAAATAATGTTTGACTTTTCATGGTTACATACTTTGTTCAAAGAGTGTTTTAAATATGTACATCCTATTTAGTACTTTCATCATTTTCAGTTGACTAAAGACAGGAAGCCCAGATAAATTAAGCAACTTGCCTAAATTGCACAGAACAAATAAAAGAGTTAGTATTAATACCCAGGGTCTTTCATCACAACATTCAAATATTTAATTATGTATGCTGTCATGCCCCAATAGATAAGCATTATGGCTAAGATATTGGCCAAAGGTAGTAAATAATACCCCAAAATATTAGGAATTATAACTGTCACGTACTTCAAATGAAAATTTTTAGTGCAAAGTTTCTAGGCCTATTACTTTTATCTAGGAACGCCTACCATGATTGTGGAAGTACTATTTGACTTGTTTAAGCTGAGTAAACTGAGAGACTAAATAACTTGATTAAAGTATGTTAAGAATGTCAAAGATCTGTGTTTCCAGTGCTCTCAGCCAATCACTATATCACTTTCCAAGACAGTCAAGAAGATAAAGATCTTTGAATACTGTCAGGAATTTTGCATTTTTTCTATATCCAACATGGTTGTGTTTAGGGTTTGTGAGTTGGAGGTGCTATGGTTTGATCTGGGATTTTAAATCATTAACAAGGCATTGGCATTGTAGATATATATATGTGTGTGTATATATATATACATATATATATATATATACTAGAATGGAAAATCAGAGTAGGAGGCCAATTATGGGATGGCTGTAGTGGTGATTAATCTTTACTACTTTAAGAGTCCTATTTAAGCCAAATGTGTGGTCCAGGTGAATGGTCCTGAAAGTTCAATATGGAAGGCTAGGAGGGGAGCATGGAATTGTACAGTATGGGCTTTATGAATGATTAGGGTGCTCTTTGGTTTTGTAAAATCTGGAGCTCCTACTAGAGAGGTTGGCTGCCTGTTGTGAAATCTTCTGGCCAGGCAGCTACTTGAGCTACAGATTTGGTGTGGAGAGAATCTGGAGCTGTGACTACCAGACGCTGAGTTGCAGCTGCAGCCACCCCAATTTTAGCCTGGCCAGATGGTGATGGGTGACTGGCTGTTCTCCACAGACCAGAGAAGAGAGCACAACAAATACTCCAAGCGAGAAGCACATGATTTCCCATGACCACAAAAACTTGCAATGCGAGTCTCTGGCTCTCGAAGGCATTTTCTTCTCATGTGGTCTGTTACACTTACTCAGGTTGACAGTGGTAAGTTGCACTTTACGCAAATAAGATTTTCTTTCTGGGTTGAACCATCTGGTGCTTTTTCTGCATTGATACTCAGATAACCAAAAAGTCTTCCCAGCAGTCATGAGAAGCTGAAAAATTATCTGCAAGGACAGTATTAAATAGAAACTATTTATAGCATGGCAGACAACCACTGCAATTAGAATTTAATTCTTGGGTGACAAGAGACAGGATGTTAATTAGATATTCCAAATAATAGTAATGACCATTTGCTTGTTCCACACATTTCCCCCACATGTATGATTTTTCAGTAGGAGCATTCACTTGGAATTTGCAAGAAATAATTTTTGGATAATTTATTTCAATAAAATAATTTGAGTCATTAATCTGTCTCGTAGTCAACAGTATCATCTTCACATGCCTATAAGAGGTCTGATTTAGACATGCTTAATCAGTTCAGGGCTGGAATTCAGTGATATTCAGAGTCCAATTCCCCGTCCCTCTTCAATTTATGCTCTTTCCACCCAAGAAGGATACTAGATATAGGAGGTCTCACTCGAGTGATATCTTAGTGACAGAAGGAAATAGATGTGCACTTCTATATCTGAACCCACCAGTGTATTTGCTAGCTTCCTACACCCAGTATAAACTCATTTATTCAAATGTTGACTCAAGTCTGAATGAAGAGTAGACCATCTGCTAGTTCTTCTGAATGAAGACTAGACTGAAATCTGCTGGTTTCTGTTAGACTCCTGGCTCGGGTAACTTGATAAAACAAAGGGCTGTCATCTGCTGATTCCCAGTGGAAACTGGTGACATAGTCGACAGCTGAAACAGAGCTGCTTGCTCCCACAACAGGGGACAATGTGGGTGATTTTCAACAGGTACATGCATCTTTCCTTTCCAGATATCCAGACTCCCATTCAAAATACAGGAGAAGTTTGGGATGCTTGGGATCCACAGTATTCCAGGAATAGGAAACTTGGGACAATTAAAGGGGATTAATTTTGTCTTTGTATGCTGTGTATTTGCAATAGAAACATAAATTGAGAAATTATCATATTTATTCATTGTTTCATTTCTGATAAATCCCAACCCCAGGGCGAATAGTGACTCATGTCTCTTTACCTGCATGAGAATGAGGAATGGGGATGGGGATAGGAATGAGCTATTGTCTAGTATCTCAGATTATTGCTCCACCTCATACACAGGATCTCTAGTCCTCCCAGTATCTCTCTGTAGAAAGAATAATGACTTTAATCAGCAAAGAAATAGGATTAAAGGACCTGTTGAAGTTCCCATCAAGAGATGGATACAAGGTAAGAGCAGAATGTGAACTCTTTTTTGTTGTTGTTATTTGGGGGCCATACTTGGCTGCATTCAGTGCTTACTCTGCACTCAGGGATCACTCCTGGTGAGTTTGGTGATCCATATGGTGTGCCAGTGTACAAGGCAGGTACTTCACCCATAGTACTATAGCACTATCTCTCTGACCCCTAGAATGTGAACCATTTCCCCAAGCTATATGGATAGAAGAGGCTGGGATATTACCTAGAATTAGTTCTCAGGATACTGAAATGATACAAATATTTTGGATTGTTGTGTAGGTAAAAATATCTTAAAGGGCACCTACTTTATTCTACTTTCTGGTATCATATAATTGCTAAGTTATGTCTGCATTGTAAATCATGCTGAATTTTATGCAATTTATTGTAGATATGCATAGTTTCTAATGTACATTACCAGTTATTATGGATTAAAAGAAACTGATGAGGATCCACTGATTGGGATTTTAGTTTATTCCAGATTCTTGAGTGGATAGTATTCTAGACGTGATCATAGACATTCAGGGTTTAATGGTCATAGGCTTGAGCCAACAATATTGTAAGGGTAATAGCCTATCACAATAATACTAGGAGCCTCTAGACCCAGATTTTGGTCATTGATCATAGCATGTCCTTAACCTACCACCTTCTCACAATGATGCATTGAAACAGAGTCATGTATCAGCTTAAGAAAAAGAAAGAAGGGACTTGTTATCACTAACATTAAGATATTTAGAATAAATTATAATAATTCATGGTAAGAACTGGACTTAATAATTGATGGAAATAATTGAAGGGTTGTGCTTGTTCTGATTTTAATTAAGTTTCCATTAGGCTAAGTTTCCATTAGTTTTAAGAGATATAATATAAAAATATTTTGGGCTTAAATCATCATTGTTGTTTTTTTTAAATTCTGAATCACCATGTGGTTTTATTTTTTTACTCATAATATTTCATCTAAATTAACAATAATACTTTTCTCAAGCCATTAGAAATCTATTCCTATATAAATAAAATTAACCACTATTGCTATATTTTTGGCTTGCTTTCTTTTTCAGTGACTATTAATTACTACCTATGTTAAAGTTGCAATCATTGGTGCAAGCTGAGAGGGAAAAAGTCACTGGCAAAATTGAATGTATAATGTATAGTGGAGATAAATCTAAATACTCCAAAGGAAAGCTTGCTCTCATCATAGTGACAATATCAAAACCAAAAAGATACTATCAAGTCATGTCAAGGATATAAAAGAGCTAGAATTTTCTTATACTGCTGGTGAGAGTGTAAATTGATATAACTTTTAACAACTCTCCAGTGGTACCTGTTTGCTTAGGAAACAAATATGTTGGTTCACATGGAATATATGTACAAGTATTATACATAGGCTACATGTAACATGAAATATATAGTGTAAATATTAAGTGTATATAAACAAATATACATGTTTATATCTAAGCAGTTCTATACTCTGACACTTCCCCAAAGACCTGAATAAATATGTCAACAACAAACTATTTAAAAAGTTACAAATGCCCCAAATATTATTATGATCACTTACATTGTGATATACTTATACTGTGAATTACTTATAGACTGGATAGACAAGCTATGAATTTTTACAGTACAGATATATTTTAATACAAAATAATTAAACAAGGAAATAAAGGATACTATAGCATTTCATTCTATTTTAAAATATTCTGAAATAATATATGGTCTTTGAAGTAATAGCAGTTAATTTTCATAGAAAGAGAGTAGGAGGAAGCTCTGGGATTCTGATAATAATCAGCTTTTTTTGTCTAGAAATTGGTTACATAGGACTGTTCATTCAGTTATCTTCTACTTTTATGTGGGTCATGAAATTCAGAAAATTTTTAGTGTCAGTAAATTCCTGTTTAAAAAGAGAATGCATGAAAGAGATCAAGAGAAGAACAGATGAAAAAAGCAGGACAAACTATATATTGTTAAGAAATTAATTTAGTATAAATTATAAAATGATATTCAAATGTGGAATACTGCATATGCTGGAACCAAAATAGATTTCAGTGGCCCCATTACTGTTAAGAAATTCTACAAATCTCAAATCTGTCACATGACAGTAATATCATTCAAGACACTCAGTAACAATAATAAAAAAGGAACAGGGCACACTCAGATAAGTAGCAGTATAAGCAGAATGTGCTTCATCCTCGCTTTTTAGCTCAGGTTCTACGAACTCAGACCTCTCCTCTTTCTTTGGGCCTATCTAGAATGTTTTATTCTGGCAGCACACTTCTCACAGTGCGGGGCCTGCTTAGCATTACCAGTCTGAGTCAGCCCATTTCATATGAACTGAAGTGGGTCTATATTTATAAGAAGGGTATCATAATGTACCAGCACGATCGAGGAGTTTAATCACCAGGTTGCCAGCTCCAGCCCCAGTCCCCCTAACATGCTTGTCCTCTCTGGCTTTGACTCACAATCATGTGTTTTTTTAAAATGGACAAGAGAATGAGCATAAAAGCTAAATTGCTGGTAACTAAGAATAGTAGCCAACAGTCCTGGGAAAAATGCCGGGCTGTGGGGCAAAGCAGGAAAGCTGAGGAAGCTTCTGTTTGGTGGTTGTGCAAAATAAGCCTTGGACTGGAGAACTGATGTAGCTTCTGAAGAACCAAATACCCCAGAGCAGGTGTCTGAACCCATTGTGATCAAATAAACTCAGCACATTTGCTTTTGTGAGCACATCAGTGTTGCATTCTTTCATTTTTCCTATCACTTTTATTTATTACAATGTTCCCGACATCTAAGACTTCTTTTCCTATATTTTTTGCCACACTTCCAACATTTATCCAAAAACTGTACTCTAATAATTGCACAAGATGTATACTATTTTAACAATTCTACTGCAGTCTCAATCAGACATAACTTGGTGGTCTTTCCAGTCCATCTATTTTTAGAAATAGGATCCTTAAGTTCTTGGATATTAATAACTAATTCTAGGAGTCTCAAAAATATACTGTTCAAGCAAACATAAGTGTTCAACTGTTCAGCAAGCTGGCTTCAGAGATCTTTATCCATAATTAAATATTATTTTAATATGAAAAAATAGTTTCTCCAAGTCTCTTAGGCTTGTGTACCCTTAGCGCTGAATCCTTGTAGCAGTGCCCTCAGCACTGAATCCCTTGTATGAGTATGTTTTGGTGTGTCTATAAAACCTTGAAACATCTGTCCCATCTCTGAGTGTCTAAGTCAGTGTCAGTGCCTAACCAGAGCTCAGTGTCTAACCAGAGCTAAGTCAGTGTCTAACCAGAGCTCAGGCTAGTGATCACTTAATATTTGGAGGTTCCACCAAGATTTCTGGCCACCTCCCACTCTCCATCCCCACCTCTGTCCATTGCCAGTGTGGTGGCCACAGGGAGAGACTAGAGCTCTCTGGCTGGTCTTTTGATATTCTCTTCATAGCCTTTGTTCCTGCCAGGGGGCCAGCCTCCTCTCCTTCCTGAAGTCACCCTTGGTCTGGGCCTGGAATTTTTCATCTCAATGGCTTTCCTGCTCCATAGATAGGTCTTTGTGGCATTCAAGTTTTTGTGCTGATTTTCTCCTAGACATTGTTTTTCCCAACTCACATTACCAGGGGTTTTTCTGAGCTTCTTCTGAGGATTCTGGGGTCTATTTCTCTAGAAAAGAGGAGGTAATGCGAAGTAATGATTCTAACACTGGTCTGATAATAAATGCTAATAAAGAGTGATGATAATATATTTCATACATACAAGAGTATGTATACTATACAACAGATATAAACTTTGAAACAAAATCATAAAATCAAATATGCAATTCACCACTCAACTGAAAACCCAATGTGTGTTTGCATCTATCTCTAAGTTCTGCCTGCCTCCCAAAGGAAACCTCTTTTGGAATGCTATGCTTCTCTTGCTTTTAAAACAAAAACTTCATATCATATATGTACATTCTTAAACAGATTATATATAATGTATATGTTATATATAATATATCACGATCACAATCACAATCATGAAATCCCGTTAATCACCGATTTCTCGAGCGGGCTCAGTAACCTCTCATTTCGTCCTTTCCCTGAGATCTTAGAAGTCTATCTCAACTCGGCCCTCCTAACATGTCGCACTGGGGGCTCTTTCAGGGTCAGGGGAATTAGATCCGCTTGTTACTGGCTTTAGCATATGAATACACATGGGAAGCTTGCAAGGCTGTCCCATGTGGGCAGGAAACTCTCAGAAGATTGCCAGTTTCTCCCAGAGGGAGAAGTAGGCTTCACAATCGCCTGCTTCTGAGAGCTTGCTTTTAAGTCTCTCTCTGGATGTTGGCCATTGATAGGATTACACACACCTGGGTTCCTCTGCTGGTACCTTCATGCGTGAGGCCTGTCCGAACGTGTGGAGAGAGGCCTCGAACATGGCTGTAGCTAAGTTCCGGTGGTCTTCGGCTGCTGGGAGCTCTACTCAGGGTGGGGAGGGAAACTAGAGCCCATCCTCTCTGAGGGGCCCAGGGGAAGACAGCCAGGTGTGCAGGCAATTATATATAAGATATTATATATAATATCTTATTTTCTGGATATTTGAATTTTATAAAAATATTGTCATGTTATACTTAATTTCCTGCCCATGGTAATTTAAATATTCTTAAAGTTGTCACTATTATTGGTTTTTTTTACTCCACAATATTTTTTATTAGAAATATGGTACCATTTGTTTATTTATTCTTCTGTTCATAAAAAAAGGCTCATATGATGCTAGCATCACTTGAGTGAATCTGAAATTTGTTGCTAGTTATAGGTAGTCAAAAGATTCTCCCAGATATGTAATTCATAGTGGAATTTCTGAGATATATGGTTTTTCAGTTGTAGTTTTAAATTTTATCCAAAGTGATTTTATCAACTGAGAAGCCATGGGCAGGGTATAGGTATTTTTTTTTTTTGTCACTTGTCATCCCATTGATCTTCAAGTTGCTTGAGTGGGCACCAGTAATATCTCTATTCGTTCCTGTTTCATGCTAGTGTTGCCCAATGATATCTGCTCGCTTCAAGAAGAGGAAGAGCCTCAAACAATTCATTCAGGATTTTGACAAAGAAGTCTGACCATCTCGTAGGTGAGCGGCCAAGCGGTCTTTTGACATCTCGTGGAATCCAGTCGTAACAGCTCTAGTTCAGCAGTTGTCTCTGAATCACATTATGTGTCTGGCCCATCTGATTTTTGATGCCTTGGCAAACTAGACAGCGTCCCTGATTTTTGACCGTTGATAGAGGTTAGAACTCCAGATTCCTTCTCTCACTTGACTGAAAGGTGATACTCCAAGCCTAGCTCTTTCGATTCCTCTATCCCAATACCTGAATAGTGTTCTCATCCTGTTTTTATATGGCCCAGGTCTCTGAGGCGTATGTTAGTGCAGGAAGAATGGTGGAGTCAAAAAGATGTGCCCAGAGCCAGAGGTTCTTTGTCCTCTTAACCACTTCTTCGATGCTCTTGAAGGCATTCTACGGCTGCTCTCTTCCTCTTGAGCAGTTCTGGTGCCAAGTTGTTCCTCATGTTGAGTTCTCGACCCAGGCACACATAGCTGCTGCATTCGGAGATGTTTGTTCCGTTAAGAGCAAATGGAACGTCAGGGACTAGTTCTTTTTTTCATGAACATTGTTTTGGTGAGATTCAGCTGCACTATCCTCCACTACCCAGCCACCACCATGCTCCAGGCCACTTTCCGGACACTTGGACCAAACCTCACGCATGAGTGAAACCCCACAGAACCAGGTAAAGCAAAACTTTGCGACCTTGGACTCCAGGCTCAACGAGACCCGGAAACAAGATCCTCTGTCTGCCTCCTCAAATCTCCGGCTCTCTAGGGATCAAACCCCGACACTCCACCCTACCGGAGCCAGATAAATACCTTACCGGCCAACCTTCACTACCTCCACTACCCAGCCACGGCCACCCTCCAGGCCACTTTCTGGGCACAACATAAGACACTTAATACTCATTTTCCATAATTTCCAAAACATATTTGATGAGGTTCAAATATGGTGTGAACCACGGGAACACCAGTAAGGGTGATTGGAGGCCATTCTAAAAGCTTCCATCCCTCTTGGAAAGCCCAACAAGCTACCAAGAGTACACCGCCCGCATGGCAGAGCCTGGCAAGCTACTCGTGCCATATTCAATATGACACAAACAGTAACAACAATGGGCCTCATTCGCCTGACACGAAAAGAGCCCCCAATATGGCAATGTTAAGAAGGATGAGCAAGAAGAGGCTGATAAAATCTCAGGGACTAGACTGCCAAAGCAAAGAAAGACTAAAATGACTGTCTATACTTTCAACCCACATACACTGGCATCCATCGAGGACCTGATGGTGCAAGTGAAGAAGATAAAGTATGAAATCATTGGTCTGACCAAAATGAGAAGGCATTGATCACATCATGCTATTTTCGACACTGGAGAACTTTTCCTCGGAAATGTAACAACAGAGGCATCAGTGGTGTCGGTGTCCTTGTCAACACAAACTTGGCCAAGAGCATTGATTCATTCGAATGCCTAACAACCTGAATCAGATGATTATGCTTGAATAGATGTGGCTCACTGCCGGCAGTTTCTATCTTCGTCATCTACTCACCAACATCCAACTGCTATGAAGAAGAAATTGAGAAGTTCTACATGGAGCTGGAGAAGTTCTATAAAGAAGACCACACCTTCTACAAGATCATTGTCAGTGATGTCAATGCCAAGATAGGACCGAGAAGGTCAACCAAAGAACTCCACATTGGGACCCATGGCCTAAAATGGAACAAACAGGGTGAGAGAATGTCTGAGTTCATCATGTCAACCAAGACCATCCATGGTAACTCGCAATTCCAGAAGGCCAAATCTAAACGTTGGACATGGGAGTGTCCCGGTGGACAGTTCCACAACAAAATTGACCATCATCACCATCATCATCATCATCATTATCATCATCATCATCATCATCATCATCATCATCATCATCATCATCATCATCATCGTCATCATCATCATCCCATTGATCGTTGAATTTCTCGAGCAGTCTCAGTAACGTCTCCATTCATCCTAGCCCTGAGATTTTAGAAGATTCTTTTTATTCACCCTTCCCAACGATGCTGTATTGGAGGCTCTTTCAGGTTCAGGGGAATGAGACCCAGCATTGTTACTGCTTTTGGCATATGATTACACCATGGGGAGTATGTGAGGCTCTCTCGTGTGGGCAGGAAACTGTCAGTAGCTTGCCCAGTTCTCCCAGAGGGAAAGTAGGCTATAAGATGTCTTCTAGGAGCTTGGTTTTAAGTCTCCAGATGTTGGCTGTTGGTGGGTTACACAGCACTGGGGCCAGTCCCTGGGTGTGACCGCCTTGATACTGGAAAATGGGAAATCTGGGCGTCAAAGGCCCAGTCCCGATCCAAGCAGGCTTGGAGGTCTCAGCCTGGGTGCCAGACATCATATTCAATTGAAGATTTTTGCCTGACGTCGCTGTTGTCCCAAAATTCCAAACGGGATTGGACCACTGTCTCCTTCATGCAAAATTCTACTTCACAGAGCAGGGGGAAAGGTCTGCAAAGTTTAAGTTTAAGAAGAGAACTCCCAGAATGACCATCAACTGGGAGCTCTTTGGTACTATTGCAGCAATGTGGGAAGATGCCCTCATGGACAACATCTATGAGGAATACGATAGACTGGTTCGGCACCTCCATGACTGCGCAAAGAATGCCACAGACATCTGTCTTCGGAAACTCTTGAGCTCATTTGCCAACGTGGTTTGGCACGAACCTCAGGCAACCACAATCTAATGTCTGAGCTCTGAAAGCTGTGCAAAAACGAGATAAAGGAAGACCTCAAAAAGAGAAGAGCAGTAGTGTTGACCGATGCGGCAGAAGCTGGGAAATGTATTCAAAACACCCGCCTGTCCTTCTCCAACTATAAGACCAAGATGACTGCCTTCCGATGGATCTATCACATCTTCCAGAAGGGCAATGGAGAGGATTATTCATGATTTCTACTCGGATCTCTTTTTTTGTAATGACTTTTATTTATTTTTGTTTGGTTTTTGTTTTTCCAACACTATATATTGTTATACACATAAATTTTTGGCAACCAAGAAACAGCAAACAAAGTTTAATTATAGTTTTAATGTAAATTTTCCTATTACTGATAGAATTGAGCATTTTCACAATTTATTTTACCACGTATATTTCCTCTTCAGGGAAATTTTTATCTATTTGAGTTTTTCCTTATTTATATAATTTTCTTTCTTATTGATATTGCCATCCTTTTTTTTTGCCATGCATTTTTAAGTGTGACTTTTTAATCTCTTGTCAATTGGTGTCATACAAATAATCTTTTCCACTGTATGAATTGTCTGTTCACTCCTGTTTTTGGTAACTCTTTGATAACAAAAATTCTCAGCTTTGAAGTGTTCAAATGTATCCACTTATTAAAATGTGTCTTCATTAAGGAATCTATACCTGCCCTGAAATTGATTAAATGTATTTTCTTATTTATTTCCTAGTGATGTAGGCAGGTAGATTAAGGAAACCCCTCCCCCGCTACACACACACATACACATCATGGCAATGAAGTTTCTGGGAAGTAATAAAGCCAACAGTCCTAAATCTGACCCCCCTTGTGGATACAGAAAGCAAGACCTGATAAGACCTTCTCCAACAGTGGACCCTGAGGAGACTGGACCCCTCCCTACAGAAAGGGCCTGAAGGGAATTACTCCAGAACCCTCAATTCCTTCTTTCATTTTGATTAACTCTCCACTAGCCCAGACCAGGGAAGGCTGGACCCACCCTCTGAGAGACTATCCAGCAGGAACAAAGGTAAGAAAATGAGTTTCAAAGAAATCACTCCCAACTCCACCTTGGAGACAACCCTAGCAACAGACTCTTACCTTGCCAGAAAGCCCCACATTGGGGCAAACTGAAGAAACCCTATAAAAGCCACCTTGAACAAAGGGAGAGTGTGCAGATGCTGCATGAGCCCACGTACTGCTTATTTCCCATGGCCGAACACATGTGCCACCCAAGCACGAGTGTTGCCCGTATTTCCCCTCTTGAGATGTGTATGCTCATGCTTTCCTATCTAGTGCGGGGATGTAGGGGCTCTCTCTGTCTCCAGAAAGACCCATGTTCTTTCTAGAGCTCGTTATTCTCTCTAACTTTCTTTCTCTCCTTCTCCTGCCTAAAAACCTCCAAATAAAATCTGTTTTTACTTCAAAAAAGTAGTTTCTAGTTAAGAATTGAATTTATTATGTATAAGATATCTGCTCTTAAGCCTTCCTACTTCTCAGCTGAGAAGCACATGAAAGATGCTTGCTCCAAGTGACAGAACTGTTTAATAATATAGACTATTTGAATCCAGGATCTAAATAAGATTAATATCTAAATTAGTCTAGTCCATCAAGTCTGATAATGATTTTCTACACTTTTATGACACCTGTATCACAAATTGGAGACAATAGAATGAGAATGCTCTTAATCTGATTATTGTATCAGATTGAATTTACAAAATTAATTCTTTATATTTCTTGAAGACAGCACTGTCCTTCCTAGTGATGGGTAAGATTGGCTGTATGTCTTAGGACTTTTCTAGCTTATGCCTGAGACTGGGAGTAAATAATTACCTCATTTCAGTCCTTAATATGTTTCTGGATAATAAGTCATACAGTTACTGTGTGAATATCTTTGCCTTTTCCAAAAATAATAGCCAGACTTCCTCAATAAAGGTTGGGTTTCTACAACAGAGGTTAAGGATGAGACTGAGTTTTTCATCTTCCCAAGCCTCTCAGGCTCAAGAAAAGACTATCACTTGACTAGAAAGGACAATTCAGATAACTCTGGTTTTACCCACAAAGACTAAGGAGACCACCTCTCTCACCTGCCTGAGTATAGCACAGAAGTAAATAACACTGAATAAAACTTTCTGAAATCAAGAGGCTATTCAATGCTTTGTTCTCAGGGCTATGGACATCCCTAGGATATTTTCACACCAGTTTCGGCTGTGTGGAGAGAGAGCATTCTGTGAACTGCCATGTGCAGGCTCAGCTGTGTCTGGTGTTGTCTGGAATTTCAAGGGCACTTCCTGAACAACAAAGTGCTTTAGAAAGCTTTTATCCAGCAAATGTGCCTTATGAAAAATCAGTTCAGGGCCTCATTCCCATTGACTGGTTGTTTAAACTCTTCTAGGTTTTTCCAATGCATTCTTCTGGGCCACATGACTTCAAAGAGAGACCTCTACATGGGAGATAAAAGTCCCTGTGAAATAGTCATTCCCCGCCCTCCCCTAATCCCCTAATTTTGAGTGTCAAAAACACTCCTCAAACCAACTTAGGCAAAACAAGAAAACTTTGAGTGTTGGTTCAGATTATTGCTCCTAGAATAACAAGAATTAGATATTCAAAGGGGGTTGCAGAGTTCTGCTTTCTGGATCTTTGTACTATTTATTACTGTTTGTAGGCAGAATTGTTAAATGCAGTTACAAAGATCAGAATCTAGTCCAAAGTTCCATGTTTGAGACCCCTGACAAAGAGAAAATATTTCTCAATCAGGTCCTAAATAAATGTTCCCCACAAACCAGAGACAAAAGATTTGGTGAATTGTAGGATGTGGGAGTATTGACAAGTGCTACTCACAACTTAATATTTGTAGGTACTAATTTACTTTCCATGAGTCCTTGAAAGAAAAGTAAGGTCAAATTATCATCTCCATTTTATAAATGAGGAAACAGGTGTGGATTAATTAATGTAGTTAAAATTAGTCTGTTGGACACACTGCTTTATCTGAGAAGGATTGTGTGATTTGTTTCCTGAGATGAGGATGAGACAAAAAAAATTGTTAGATGAATTTTTATATCTGCAGATGTCCACTAATCTTATCCTCTGCACAAATGTTTCTCAGTCTTTTCCCACCATTTACATCTTTCATCCTGGTTTCCTTCCTGTAGTACCTGAACCTACCAATTAGCTTTCTAGTTTCATGCTACAGCTCACTATTTAGGTGATTTTCACCTGTAGTCCTCTTGAAATATTCTGGAGAGCTACAGGAGGACCATACATCACACTTGTACAAATTGCAGAAGTCTCTGATTCTTCCTCATCATTTCCAGGAGATTCTGGTCTCTAGGAGGGTCAGAAATACAGAACACAAGCGTCCATTCTGTTCCTAGGTAGACATTGCTAGTTGAACATCACACTACTGACACTGAAATCTGAGTGCATCTCCAGTTTTTCTATACTTACTCAGCAGCCTTACTGAGTTATTTACAAACTCAACCTTATAAACTCTGTCCAATTACTACTGGACAGAGTTTATAGGTGAAAAATGAAACCTTTTGCCATACTAGGATTAGTGTCTCTAAAAGTACTACCAAGGCTAATGTTTCAGGATTCTTTGGAGGCAGCGAAAATAAAAACGTTTCAGATAACAAAACATAATCACAGGAGTTCACAAAGAATCATGAGCTAGAACAGCCGTAAAGATCCATGAATGATTCTCTCATCTGTGCTCTAGTTTCTCCTGCTAAATTGTGTTACTTTGTTCTATCCAGTAATGGTATGTTATCTGTTTCTGTCCTTATTACCATAAACCTCTCCCCATATGCTCAACTATGTTTAAATCAACCAGTTTTATCAGTACTCATGAGTGAAACTCAATATAAGGAAACGGACTCAAATTTAGTCGAATGTAAACCCATTCAAGTATTTTTTACCTGGGAATCTTGAGGAAAAATTTGACAATGCTTGATTGGGTAATAATCTACATTATCTTCATTATGAGAAATCAGAATACAAAAAAGTGAAGGCACTTTTCTGAAGTCCAGCTAACAATTAATTATCTACTGAGCTTGCACAGACCAGGTAAAAGCTGAGCTGAAAGCAATGTGATGGTCCTGGAACATACTTTGAATCGACAAGATGGGATCCATCTGAAACATCAGTGGGACAAAATGCAGGTGCTATATAATTCCTTGGGTGCTGTTTTTGTTGGTACTGTTTATTTGGTGGAGTGGAGGCAAAGGCACTCAAGCAATCCTCAAGATGCCCAGAGATGACAACCCAGCTAGCGGTTCAGCACAGGGGCCCAGGGATGCTATGCTGCTCAGGCTCTGCAGTCCAAGGATGCCCCTGTCAACTTTGTGGTGCTGGGATCCTCCAGGGCCACATCCAGTGCAGCTTGAGAGGTGGTGTTTACCAGAGGTTGAAGATGTGCCCTAGCCACTGTACTACCTCCCGGCCCCTGGTGTTCTTAAATTGATGGGTTATCATAAGGGTTATGTGTATAGTCCCGGCATATGGTTTGGGAATAAGAAGTTTCAAAACCAGACTGATGAAAAGAAGGGAAGGGGACAGTGAGTTTCCCGCTTAGAATTTGTTAAGGCACACATTCTTTCTGTCTCAGAATGGTTGAGACATTTTTGTTTATCTTTTTTACTGTGTTTTCTCAGCACTCTGACGTGTTCTTTATATTCAGTACCAAGATCCCTTTCTCAGAAAATTGTCCCCTGACAGTCACTTCCCTCCTGCTCTCCACATTCCATATGACCATATGGCTTCATGTAGCTCAGCCATGAACTAACTGATGGTTTATGACTATCTCTTCACGGAGACCAAAATAAACCTGTTCCTTTTTCCATTATATCATTAACTCAATATTGTGTTCTCAGTAATCACCTCAATAACATGTTGAAGAAAGAAAGGAGGAAAGAGTGGATGAGAGACATGTATATATCTTAAGGCTTTAAACTTAGTAGTAAATATGAAAAAAATAGAGTACTGCATTAATTGAGCCCTTATGGTACTCCCAGGATTCCCTCATTTTCCTAATATATAGACTCATCCTTACCTGTTTTGAAGAAATCCAGAGAAACTTAGTATCTTTCCCCAAGTCATTCAACCATTTGATGGTGCGGGGGAGGGGGGGAATTGAAATCAGTTTGACACAAAGATTCTGCCTGAAGTCTAGAATGTCCCAAAGTACTGTTAACTCCGTGTTGGCTCCAATGAAGTTTTGGCTGCATCATCCTTTGTTGTGGGGTCTTCTCTGTACATAGTAAGAAGTTCAGCAGTGTCCCTGGTCTCTACTCAGAAATGTTGACTGAATCCATCCCCATGCCACCAACCTTATAGTTGCTGTCACATTGCCCCATTTTTCCTTCATAGCAGTTGACTGCGAGTGTGGAAACTGCGAGTTGGACTGCAGCTGAATCTCACCAAAGCAATGTTCATGAAAAATGAACTAGTCCCTGACATTCCATTTGCTCTCAATGGAATGAACATCTCCTAATGTAGCAGCTATGATGAGAACGCTATTTGGGTATCCCAAAGAGGAATTGAAGGAACTATGCTTGGAGTGTCCTGTTTCACTCAAATGAGAGAAGGAATCCGGAGTTCAGACCTCCGTCGATGGTCAAGATCGGGGACGCTGTCTCTTTTGCCAAGGCATCAAAAATCAAATGGGTCAGACATGTAATGCGATTTAGAGTCAACCGCTGGACTAGAGCTGTTACCGACTGGATTCCACGGGATGTCAAAAGACTACGTGGTCGCCCACCTACCAAAACCCTGAACAAATGGTTTGAGGCTCTTCCTGTTCCCGAAGCGAGCAGATACCATTGGGCTACACTAGCACTCGACAGGGACAAATGGAGATGTTACTGTCACCCACTCGAACAAATCGAAGATCAAGGGGATGACAAGTGATACAAGCAGTCCAGTCTAAAGATAGCTATAGAATTTCATCTGTAGTTAAATTTTCTCTTTTTTTCCTCAATTCATTTGAATCCCTTGGAATTCATTTTTTAAATATAGTTGTATTAAAAAGAGGTAACAACTTGTTTGCTTATTCTCATTCAATGCAAGAGGAATATTTGTAAATATTCCCCTAGGAGATTTTTAAAACTCTGTTAAAAAGAAATGTCCCCTACAAGTAATAGAGAAATGGGTGACACCTGGTGGTGGAAGACAAAAAATTCTTAGACTTAAAACAGGGCTATTATATTTCTAAAGAATCATCTGTGCTATTTTAGTTAAGCACCAAAAAGTATTTTTATCTCACAGCTGTTTTAATGAGCAGGGCAGGAGTGTATAATTGCCAATGGCTTGGCTGTGAAATTCGAAATAGCTAATACATCCCTCCATCCATGTAAAATTTTACTGCAGGCAGGAGCAGGGTTCATAGGCAAATCCAAAGGCCAACTCTTCCCCCCACACACACGCCCCCTGTAAGGAATTTGCTTTGAAATTACAAATATGATTACAACCAGAAAGTTATACTTATTATCAATGTATATAAAATTATTGCTACAGGCTGTGACCCACCTCGGGAGGGTATGGCTTGAACATGCCTGCTACAAGAGAGAGTCTGTGGATGGGAATGAATGTTTCTTTGCCTGATGTGGCAGCACGTTTAATAGAGAGTTCAGGTACATATAACACCCATCATGGCAGACTGGCTTCTCTGCTGAAGTCAAGTCTAAGCGTTTCAGGTAGTTACCACAATCAAGCATATATACATATGTCCAGGAGCATGTTTGTGTGAATATATGCATGCATGTGTGCATATTTGTGGATGCATGTGTGTTTACAGCCATACGGTGATGATTAGAGATCATCTCTCGTTAAAAGTACTAGAAAGGTTGGGGTTGGAGTGATAGCACAGTGGGTAGGGCGTTTGCCTTGCACGCGGCAGACCCAGGTTCGATTCCCAGTGTGTAAAAACACAAAAGAGAAAGGGACCATCGGGGCCCACGTTAGGTAGTCTCATGCCGCTTCCCCACCCCGGGGAAGGTTGATGGTGATGATGAGGCAGGCGAAGGAAGGAAGAAGGCCAAACTGGTTGCTCGATCAGTTTATTTCGTTCTCTCTCTCTGCTTCTCTCCCGGTTCTGGATCTCTCTCTGGATCTTCCTCTATCCCCCTTTCTGCCCCACAGTCTCAGTTTATGTAGCAAATTACAGAGGGCGGTAGCACAAAGGTGGGTTTAACATCAACAAATCAACAAAGAAGGGTAAGACTATTTCTTGAGGAGATTAACAAGATCTCATCTAAGGAAATCTCATCTAAGGAGATCCACTCTCAAGGGTAGGGGTCCAGGGTGTGTCAGGGTGTGAGCTAGTAATCTACTTAAATCTACTTAAATAGTTATAGTAAATCTACTTCTAATATTTCTAGCAATTTCATTCTGTATGAGAACAGTAAGAGATATAACCTTAAAATTTGGTTCTTCCTGAGGACATTCACTATATAATCCAGACCACAGTCCTCAGGCCAGGTTAGTCTTCCTAACCCCAACAGGATCCTAATCTCGTCGTTACTTTTGGATCATGACAGCATTGTCCATGATCATGCCCTCAACTTATAGTTGAGTATTGTGGCACTTTGGCCTGGCCCATTTCGATGCCAGGGTAGCTCACAGCTTGCCCTGGGTCTATTCTGTCCCTCGTTGGGACCCTGCTTTTGGGGTGCTGGAACTAAGGGCAACTGAATCGAGAAAGCAGATGCCCAGGAGTAAATATTATTGGAGTCAATCAACTCCCAAGTTACAAGCATAATATTAACTGTCTTCCTGTGTCCATACAGAAAGGCCATTGCTCTAAGGTAAACTAAGCAAAAGACATTACCTTACAATACAAATTCAGAGTCCTTAGAATAATCTGATCTTACAATATAACAGAATCTGATTAGAGAAAAGGTGATTAACTGGTTGGGAAGGAGGGTGCAGAGAAGAGTTTACAGATAAACAAAGGAATGGGAGTGTCTCCAGAGCACTTAAAACTAAACTCCTTGTGCAAGGGAGGAGGGACAAACCAATGTTATCCTACATCTAGCATCCCATATGGTCCCCTGAGCACCACCAGGAATAATTCCTGAGTGCATGAGCCAGGAATAACCCCTGTGAACAGCTGGGTGTGACCTAAAAAGAAAAATAAAAGTACTAGAAAGGCAAGTGGCTGACTTAGAAGGAAATGCTTGCCTTGTTTTCACAAGCCCATTCTGCAAATTTGAATCTTGATCTTCTCATAATGAAATTTCCCAAAAGTTTTTCCTCACCCAGCCTCCTGTTGATGAACATGTATTTCTTTGACACTTTGTAGCTACTTGGAAAGATGGCTATTGGGCATGCTTTAATTCTGGACTAGGACATAATCTCCCATTATGCACCCTACATAGTCTAAAGTCTGAGAAATAGAAACAAACAGAAGAGAGAGATAGTCTCTACATGTGGGGGAAAGTGCAGGGAAGACATAACTGAGTGGAGTTTGGTCTTTTGGAGACAGCTTAAAGGGCAGCAGGCTTAGATAATAGAACCCTTCATATAAGGTTTTCCTTTCCCTTACATTTGGGTCCTTTAGTCTCCTACAGAATGATCGTGTTTTTGGGAAACTGTTCAGTTGAGGACTTCTGATCTTAGCAGTCTTAACCAGGTGGCTTAACCTTTTAGTTCTGTTTTGTTTGGGGACCACACTAGGCAGTGCTTAGGGCTCATTCCTTAATCCATGCTCAGGGAGCACTCCTGGTGGGCTCCAGTCAGACAGGTGCCAGGAATTGAACCTAGATTGGTTGCATGCAAGGCAAATGCCCTATACATTGTACTAGCTGTCTGGTCCCCAGAATAATTTTAGAAGCTCTAGATTTGACAGTCTGAAGTCTAAAGTTATTAGAGGACTGAAGGCCATATTTTTGTTGTTGTTGTTTTGGGGGTCATATCTTGAGATGCTCAGGGATTACTCCTGACTGTGCACTCAGGAGTCACTCCGGCAGTGCTCACTCAGGGAACCATATGGGATGACAGGACTTGAACCTGTGTGCAGGTTGGCTGGGTTGCACACAATCTGGGTTGGCTGTGTGCAAAGCAATGGCTGATCTTGCTATACTATCACTCCAAACTGAAATTCAGACAATAAGAGTTTATATACTCAGAGGCAGTGTTAGCAATTCCTTCCTCTAATGCAAAAACAAAATAAAATAAAACTGGCTCCAGGGGTCTGAGTAGCCTGCTGAGAATATACAGCTAGTAAACACATATATGACCTTTATTTCACTCAGACAGGTTTTTTAGACTTACTGGCTCTTCAGCATCCAGCACTTTCACTACATACCAGCTCATTTCTGGGATTCTTTGTCTCTTTCAACTTTTACTCTGCAGTGCAGCACATAAATGTATTGACTTTTGGTACCCTCCATTTTCCCCTTAAAGAAATACTCCAGATGCTTCTTAAGCATGAAAAATCCCTCCAAACACTGTTAGAAATGACCCCCAGGCCCAGAAATAGGAGTAAATCCTGATCACAAAGAGGGTAACCCCAAAACAAAACAAAACAAAACAAAACAACAACAAAGGTAAGGCAAAAATCCTTGGCTCTAGCTTTCATTATAAATTCCTAGAAGACAATGAATCATTTTAGTTTTGTCTTAATTATCTGTTACACTCTCGGGTCTTAAACAGTACTCAGTAAATTTTAATAGATTAACGATGAAATAATCTTTTATTATAACAGTCATTTCAGGCTGATATGCTATGTTTTAAGCACATTAAAATTATTTTATTCACCGTGATTTACAAGTATAGATAATGGTTGAGTTTTCTGTATAAAACATCCCAGTAACACACCCTTCACCATTGTGTCAACTTTCCTCCACATGTCACAATGCCCCCACCATCTCCACCCCTACCCCTACCCCAGTCCCATCCTATTCACCTAAGCACACTTTTACTTACTATGTCTTAGGCACCATGGTGGGGGCCAGTGACTCAGATGGGAAACATCCCTGCTCAGGTGGAACTCATTCTCTGTTGTGAAGAGAGAAAAGATAAACAAATTAGCAAAGATTGTAATGCACTTCTTACATTTGGACGTTTGGCTTAATTGTAGATTCACATGCAGTTATAAAAAGTGATGCAGAAGAATCCCATGGGCACTTAACTAATTTCCAGCAGTAACATCATCTCAGAAAATTATAGTACAACATAGATTTCCCTCAGTTTACTTGTTCTTGCCTGTACATAATGCTATGCAATTTTATCACAGGAGTGGGTGCTTGTGGCCACTATTAGTTTAGATATCTAAGCATTAAAAACTCCAAAGATGAATCTTGTTGAGATTTTATAATCATATTTGCCTTCTGTGTCTCATTTTTAACACCAGGAAACTATTCATCTGTTCACTTTTAATAGAATTTTGTCCTTTTAAAAATATTATGTAAATGAAATAATATGAACTGTAGACATTTCTGTGCACATAAATTCTCTTCTAATTCACCAAGATTATTTGACAATAGTTAAGTTCTTTTTATTGCTGAGGAAGTGGCTTATCATGTTAACAGAGCGGTTTAGGAATTCCTCCATGAAAAAAGAATGGGTATTATGAAAGAAAATGCTATAAATTTGTGTACAATTTTATCCAACCACAGGAGGTTTTTTTGTATTTTATTATAAAATATTTCAAGGTTGAAAATATTTTCAGTGATTACCCATATACTTTGAACCTAGAATCTAGCATTACTTTTTTATTTTTATTTTTTTAAATATGATTTATTGGATTACCATGAGATACAGTTACAAACTTGCATGATTACGTTTCAGTCATACAGTGATCAAGCACCCATCCCTCCACCAGTGTACACCATCATTGTTCCCAGTGTCCTTCCTGCCACCCCCACCCTTTCCCACATCCTGCCTTTGTGGCAGGTACAATCCTTACTCTCTCTAATTTTAGGCATTATGATTTTAATACAGATACTAAGGGGCGATCATGTTTGGTCTTTGGACTACTTTCAGCACGTTTCTCCCATCCCAGGCAATTCCTCCAATCATCATTCACTTACCGGTTCCTTCTCCATCGCAACTGCCTTTTCCCCAAGCACGGAGAGCCAGCATCCAAACCGTGGTGGTATCCCCTGGCCCTTATCTCTACTGTCCTTAGGTGTTCTTCTCATGCCACTTTATATTTCACAAATGATTGCAGTAATTCTCTGTCTGCAGCATTACTTTTTTAAATAAATAAACTTTACATTTAAAGCCATGTTAGGCATACAGAAAAATTAACCACAGTAGAGAGAGTTCCTATATATCTACTCTTTCCTACCTCCCCTGTTTTTTACATGTTGCATTGATGAATCAAGAATCAGAACTGATTCACTCTTCCTAAAAGAAGCTCATAGTTTACACTAGGATTTACACGTTTGCAATATCATACAAAAATTGTTTGATACAAAAAAAAAGTTTTACTGCCTAAAAATTCCTTTGCTCTACCTATTCTCTTCCTCCACCCAGTTGAAATTCCCGGTGCCCTTTAATCTTCCCATAGTCTGGTTTTCTCCAGAATGTCACATAGTTGGAATCACACATTTTGCATTTTTTCAGACTTCATTCTTCCGTTTAGTATTATGTACTCTTAAGCTTCCTCCTGTCTTTTGTGACTTTATCGCTTATTTTTCTTTGTTGCCAAGTAATATTCCAATACATTAAAGTACTACAATTTACTTATTCAAGAAACTGCTAAAGAACGTCTTTTTGTTTTCATTTATGGGAGATTATAAATAAAATTGCAATAAGTATTTGTGGGCAGTTTATGTGTACGTGTGAACTTAAGTTGTCAACTTTTTTGAATAAATATAAGACACTGTTGCTTAATCTAATGGCATAAATTACAGTTTAGCTTTGTAAGAAACTGATAAATTCTGTTCATATGATTGTATTATTTTGTATTGCCACCATTAAATAAGAGTTCCTGTTGTTTGCATCTTCATAACATTTGGTATTTTTAGTGTTTTGCATTCAGTGGCTTTAATAGGTGTAGTGCTGTCTTATTAATACTTTTAATTTGAATTTGCTAATGACATTTGAGTTGACAATTTTTATATGCTTAGTTGCCATCTGTATGGGTTTTTTGATGAGATGTCAATTTAATATTATATCTATTTTTTAACTTTCATTTTTATTACTGGCTCTTAAGAGTTCCTTAATTATTTGGACACAAGTTCTTTATCAGAAATATTTTGCAAATATTTCTCCCAGTTTGTGACTTCTCTTTTCCTTTTCTTAACAGAATCTTTCACAAAACAAAAGAGTTCTTTAATGAAGTCTAACTCATCACTTTTTCTTTTGTTGATTGCATTTTTGGAGCATATAAAAAGTTATTATCAAATCTCGGTTCAAATATATTTTCTCCTATGCTATTTCTAGAAAATTATAATTTTCACATCTTACGTTTAGGTGTGGAATGGAGCAGTAGTACAGGGGGTAGGGCATTTGCCTTACATGTAGCCGACCCGGGTTTGATTCCTCCTTCCCTCTCGGAGAGCCCGGCAAACTACCAACAGTATCCCACCTGCATGGCAGAGCCTGGCAAGCTCTCCTTGGCGTATTTGATATGCCAAAAACAGTAACAACTAGTCTCACAATGGAGATGTTACTGGTGCCCGCATGAGCAAATCAATGAACAAGGGGACAACGGTGCTAAATTTAGGTGTATGATTCACTTTAAGTGATTTTATGAGAGCTGTAAGGTCCTTGGATTAGTCTGCTATTTTCCCCCTGCATATGGATGTCATATGTTTAATAAATTGATGAATTAATATGTTTAGTATATTTTTATTCAAATAACATTGGTTTGCATCACTGTATCACTGTCATCCCCTTGTTCATCGATTTACTTGAGCGGGCACCAGTAGCGTCTCTATTACACTCAGCCCTGAGATTTACCGGCCTCTCCTTACTCGTCTTTCCCAACGATTGGAGGCTCTTTCAGGGTCAGGGGAATGAGACCTATTGTTACTGTTTTGGGCATGGGTAGCTTGCCAGGCTCTGCTGTGTGGGTGGGATACTCTGGGTAGCTTGCCGGGCTCTTGGAGAGGTATGTATATATCTAGTACTGTATTTGGGATATGAATACGCCATGGGGAGCTTGCCAGGCTCTCTGGAGCGGGCAATAGACTCTTGGTAGCTTGTCACGTTCTCCAAGAGGGAGGAATAGGCAATTAGATGTGCTCTTCTGGGAGCTTGGTTGTATAGTCTCTGGATGTTGGCCGTTGATGGGATTACACGGCACTGGGGGCAGTTTCTGGGTGTGACTCCCTAACTACTGGAAAATGGGGGATCTGGGCAGAAGAGGCCCAGTCCTGATCCGAGCAGTCTTGGAGATCTCGGCCCCAGGTCCCGCACACCTGGGTTCCTCTGCCGATTCCTTCATGTATGAGGCTCATCGAACTGTGGAGAGTGGCCTTGAGCATGGCTGTGCTCAAACCAACAACACAGCCGTTGGTTTACATGAGAATAGATATTTATGTTTTAGATGGATGATGTTATTACATCATTCCTACAACAAAAAATGTCAATATTCCTCCATTACTGCCTATTGGATCTTGTCATTTCACTTTTTCTTTCATCTTGGTAACTTCTGTACTGTAGTCAAAGTTTAAGGGTTTCTTTTTGTCAGACATTGTCACTTTCATTTAGTATCTTCTTATATAATAAAGATGGATGAGATTTTATTTTTCCTTCTGGTTCTTTTCTTTCTGTTGTGGTTTAGTTTTTGGTTCTGTACAATGTGGTGCTCAGGGCTTAATCCTAGCTCTGTGCTCAGGGTTCAGTTCTGGTGCTGCTCAAGGAATGTTATAGGATACAGGGGATTGAACAAGGGTTGACTACATGCAAGGCAAGGGCTCTACTATCTTTCTGATATCCTTCTGATTTTTTTTAATATACTCTATCCAGTTTTATCCAAGTTTAGAATAAAACAGCAAGATCATATCTTTTCTGATGTCTGAGTAGAATTCCATTATGTATATATCATATAGATGTAGATATTGATCTGTAATTTCAATATATTATAAATACTTTATCCACTCACCTATTCTTAGGCTCTTGAGTTGTATACAGATATTTGCCGTTTAAATAGCACTATTATGAGTGTAGGAGTGAATCTAGCTTTTTGAATTCATTGGTTCTGTTTGTTTGTTTGTTTTTGAGTTTTTTGAACAGTTATCTAAGAGAAAAACTTCTGGATCATAAGGTAGTTATATTTTTAAAGTTTTTGAGAAACTTTCATGCTGTTTTTCACAGAGGCTAGACCAATTTACATTTTCACGAACAATGAATAAATGTCCCTATTTGACTACACCTCTGACAGCACTTGTTGTTCTGGTAGAAACCATTCTCAGAGGTGTAAGATGATACTCATTTTTGTTTTGATTTGCATTTCCCTGATATATAGCAATAGTGATTATTTTTTAAAATATGACTGTTGACTATCCAAATGTCTTTTTTGGTAAAGTGTTTGGTGACTCTTCTCTTTTTCTGTTTTTGTTTTGCTGTTATTTTTGAATTTTGTAAGTGCTTTATAGGTCTCGAATATGTCTTTTCACTTATGTATAAATATTTTCTCCCATTCAGCATGGTGTCTTTTTATTTTATTTTTGGTTCTGAAATTACACTCACTGGTACTTGGAGGCTAAACCTGGCTTGCTGTTCAGGGGACCATGTGGTGCCAGGAATCAAACCTGGATCAGCAAGTTTTTATTTTTCCTGGTAATGGAGTCAAATCACTAAAGACACCACTGATTGAAGCCAATATCATGTAGTGCTTTGCTTATGCTTAATGAATCTTATTATTTCAGGTCTGACTTCGAAATCTTTGATTTATTTTGAGCCAGATTTTTGTGCATGGTAGGAGATGATGATGGAGTTTTATTCATTTGTGTATGGCTAATGGATGTGTAATTCTTCGAGGCACTATTTTACAAGACATAATTATCTTTAACTGAGTTATCTCTGCTGCAAAATCAAAGATAAATTTATTCTATTGGTGTAGGTCTATTACTGGGATCTTCATTCTATTCTATTGATATAGTTTTCTATACTTCAACACCATACTGAAATGATTATTGTAGATGTTCTGTATAAAATTGAAGAAATTTTTCTTTAATCTGTTTGCTAAAATTTAAAAATTATCTATTTAATGATATAGTTATAGAGACTGAATTTAGAATAATTAGTCAAATTTTATTGTAAAATAAATAGCAGATACATATTTCTACATCATGATGTTAAATATTTTACACTTTATCAGGCTTAGTTTGCTAATTTTTTTTATTATTTTATACCTAAATTCATGGAATTTGGTGTATTGGCTTATATACCAAATAAAGATATTTGGCTTTTCATTTTTTATTCTTGTGATACCTTCTATTTTAGTATCAGAATGATTCTGACCTTATCAGATAGCTTGAAAATTATTTCCTCCTCTTCTATTTTCTGGAAGAGATTATATAAAATTGATGTCAACTATTTTTGAAATGTTGGTAGAATTTTTGGTGAAACCATCTGGGACTAGAGATTTCTTTATTGGAAGCTATTTAATTACAAATTTAATTTCCTTGTTAGTTCTAGTATTATACTGATTGTTTATTTCATATTGATTGAGTTTTGGTAGATCTAATTATCCTGAGTTGTGGAATTTATAAATATAAAGTTTTCATTATTTTTTCCTTTAAATTCAATGAATAAAATAAAGCAGAAATAAGAAGGAAAATCCTCACTGTAGAGATGATTTGTGAATTGAGAAAGTAAGTCAGACAGAGGATAAACTGAATCAAAGACCCAGGAAAAGGATCACTGTATCGCTGTATCACTGTCATCCTGTTGTTCATCAATTTGCTCAAGTGGTTGCCAGTAAAGTTTCCATTCGTCCCTGCTGCATGCTAGTGTAGCCTGATGGTGTATTGGGGGCTCTTTCATGGTCAGGGGAATGAGGATCATTGTTGTTACTTTTTTTGGCATATCAAGCACACCACGGGTAGCTTGCCAGACTCTGCCATCAGGGCAGAATACTCTCAGTAGCTTGCTGGGCTCGGCAAGAGGGACGAAGGCTTTGGGGGCGGTCTCTAATTGCCTTTACAGGTGTTCCCAGTCTACCGAATCTAAGCTTTTGGTCGACTGGCATGTTGTAACGATCTGCAGGAAAAGAATAAGCTAGCATATTTTAGGAAGTAACAAAGAGCTAGGGTAGAAGAAGCAATAAAGAGAGTTGCTGATCAAGGACAAAGAATATGGGGCAATTGGAAGAATAGATGTTAGTGTAGAAGAAATAGTTCATCGTTGTATGATTTAGAAAATCATTATGCCTGGATTTATGTTTAAACATGAGCACTGTGGCTGTTGGGTAGAAAATGGATTGCAGGAGAGCTGAGAGTTGGAAAATAAGTAATAACATTTGCATCTTTTGCAAAATGATGATGATTGCATCCCGTGGGTGGCAGCAAAGATGGGCAGGGAAGAGGCTACATCAGGATGTGGTTGGAGATACTATTTCTATTCTTTCTCCTGGCCACCTGACCTTCTCTTAATAACCGAGAATAACAACCTTTTATTGTCAAGCTTCTTGCAAAGTTAAATCCCTGATTATCCAAAGTGCATTTTGACTTTTCTTTTTAGTTTATGACAAAATACACAGAACAGGTGACTTTTAAACAGAAATTTCTTATTCATAGTCTGGAGATTGGGAAATCCAAGATCAAGCCATGAGCAGATTTGATATTTGATATCAACTTGGTGGACAGATAACTATCTTCTTTCTGTGTTCCAGTATGGCAGAAAGCGTGTCTTTTACAAGAATACTATTCCCTCTCACAACTTAATCTCCTCCAAAAGACCTTAAAAGACGATCAAATGGGGGAGGGGTGGTGATGGATGAGGATTTAGTAAACGCATTTTGGTGGAACTTTTAATTTATAGACCAACTTACAGATATTCTAAATCCATGAAGCTTAAATGAAGTTCAGACCATCAGAAATAACCTCAGCTATACTTTGGCTTTTCTTCTGTGGTATAAATTACACTCGGTGTTTTGTGCAAACTCATGATTGGTTGCCTAACTTTAGAGGGTTTCTTGGAAAGAATTGGGACATTTGTTTTGTCAGAGGTTTCAGCCGTTGTTCAGAAAGCCAAGAGATAACAAGAGTACAGTTTAATGTGTTACAGATGTCTAGGAGGTGACTCAGGGCTCCTGGAAAAAATCCAAGGCAGGAAACCTGCTGCTGCAATTCGTATTCTCTCTGTCTATGCCGGAAACGACTAGAGCTGTAATTGTGGAGTTTATAGTGATGTAAATGCAGCCAAACCCCAAGTGAAGCCTCACAGATGTACATCATTAGGAGAGCTCTCAACCTCTCTCAGATGCTGTTCAGAGGTAATTCATTTGCAATCAATTTCAAAGACTCTGTGGGGAGGAAGAATGTTCTCTCATATTGTCTACCTCACTTTTAAATCTGCCCTCCTGACAAAAGGTAATAACCAAACCACTTGTGTTCAACAGAATGCGCTTATAATAGACCATGTCTAGCAATTTTTTTAAAAGAACTGAATTATCAATAGTCCTTCAGAAATGGATCCCCCCCCCATTTGACCCAAATATGCAGTTATCTGCAGTCACTCCTAGCTCCTTACCTACTTTTTTGATGGATTAGGAAGTAGACAGTGGACCTTGACCTGAAAGAAAGCTTAGTGCAAGGTTTAGAAACGGTTGTTTTCTTCACATGAAAGCCCCTTCTCTTTAATAATGTTTTGCATTGCTCTACTTAAGTATAAGTATGAGAACATACAGAGTAATGTTTAATTCTTAATATTTTTACAATTTTTGGATCATATCTGCAGTGCTTCGGTCTGATTTCTGGAAGGATTCAGATGATCATATGGGTATTGAACCAGGCATGGCCACATGCAAGGCAAGCCCCTTGCCCCATTGTAATGTCCCTCTAGCCCCCATATTTTATTCTAACATTAAGATTATTAATGTTTAATTCTGTTACTTATTTCATGTATTTGGACTGCAGTGGGAAATGGTAGTATCCAAGTAAGATAGTTTATTTCCAACGGAGGTACTTTGTAGTTGGTGTGAGGGAAACCACAGAGGTAGTGCAGTCACCTGGAACTTGCAGCAATAAAGTGGTTTCCACCCGTGGGTCCAAAGGGATAGAGGAAGAAACCTTGCTGGAACCAGGCAGAAGGGAGCTCTCATGAGAAGGTGGTGGCCTTCAGGAGAGGCGTAAACTAGTTGAGGAGGACTTGTAAGGAACAAGCCTTAGGAATCAGTAGCACTGTAGCACTGTCTTCCCATTGCTAATAAATTTGCTTGCGCAGGCACCAGTAATGCCTTTATTGTGAGACTTGTTACTGTTTTTGGCATATCAGATATGCCACAGGTAGCTTGCCAGGCTCTGCCGTACGGGCAGGATAGTCTTGGTAGCTTGCTGGGCTCTCCAAGAGGGACAGAGGAATTGAGCCCGGGTCGGCCGTGTGCAAGGCAAACGCTCTACCCACTGTGCTATCACATCTCGGCCTTTTGGCTAAGATCAAGTGTAGTAGGAATGAGGATCTTTAGTTTATTCTGACCCTTTTTGAAAATGCACAAATCTATTGGACTCCCACTGGCCAAATATTATCCAAGGCTGAATATTATCCAAACCAGAGACAGAGAGGGAAACCATTAGTTTGGAACATCTATGTTACCTGCTTGGAAAGGATAGTAGAGAGAAAGGGGAAAGTTTTTACAGAAATGCTTCCTAAGATGATTCTATTTGAAATATCATCTTTGAGTACTATAGCATTTTCAAAATTTGTCTTAATTAAGCTAGTTTCAAACATCCATTTTGTGTTCCTCACTAGAGCCATCTTTAGCCACATGCTAAAGCTTTAAGATATTTTTTATCTTTTTAAATAAAAACTTTAGCTATTTCTATTATTTTTACCTACGTCATAAATATGCTTCTATTTTATAACTTAAAATTCTTCATATAAGTGTACATTTATATATTTCAGTGTATGTTTATATAGTTCACTGAATGACTGTATACTACCTGACTTCTAAATATAATCTAAATATAATTTTGAAGATTATTCATGAGAATATTCCTTGGAATTCTGTCACACATGAAAATATGTAATGAAATACATACAAAATTTCTTTGCCTCCCTTTTGAGCAATGGAGCAATAGCACAGCAGGTAGCGTGTTTGCCTTGCATGTGGCCAACCTGGGTTCGATTCCTCCATCCTTTTCGGAGAGCCTGGCAAGCTACCGAGAGTATCTCACCCTCAGGAGAGAGCCTGACAAGCTTCCCGTGGCATATTTTATATGCCAAAAACAATAAAACAAGTCTCACAGTGGAAACGTTACTGGTGCCTGCTTCAGCAAATCAGTGAACAGGACAACAGTACTATAGTGCTATACTGTCCTTTTGAACAGTTCTAATGGCTACCATAATAAATATACAAAAGTAGAATGGATTTTGCTATAGAAATAGTGTGTCTTTCCAACTTGATCCTGATGGGCACTTTGAGAAATTTTTTATGGCATCATTATCAAGTGTAAGGTATATTGCTTATCTCATAGAAAGCCAATCACTAAGAATGAGAAGCTTTCCATGGAGGAAACTTACATTAGAAGGCATCATCTGGGAAGAATGACAGAGCCTATAACTCAAAAACAAAACCCTCAAGCAAATAAATAAAAAACAATTCTTAATATAAGGTGCAATGGGATTTTTATCAGGCATGAAGAGCTGCAATTGTAAGTCCAGGTGTTCCTTAAAAAAGCTGGATTGATGGACTGTTTCCGGCTTCCTTGATTTACTTACAGTATAGCTGGATGCCTGATATTATCAGACATGGGTTTGGGGAACAAAGTCTGGAAAGAAGATTGCACATCAGACAACCTGGCGCCAGCAAGTTGATACAGGTAAGGGGTTGTGTTCAATAAAAGGTTAGCCAGTTGAAGAGGAAAGAATGTTGCTTTCTCTAGGTTCAGAAAAAGTGGGGGTAAAAGCATCGGTAATGTCAAGACCTAAGGGAACTTCTTTCCAATACTTCCTTATAAAACTGTTACTTCTACTTCAGAAATAATTTTGTGGAGGAAAACATTATTTTGTTCAGACCTGTGCTGTGATAAAACTATCCAGACCACAATTTCCTCATCTGGTGAGTAAGAGTACTGTTAGTACTTACCTCACAAAACTACTGTCACTGTCACTGTCATAGATTTGCTAGAGCGGGCACCAGTAACGTCTCCATTGTGAGACTTGCTGTTACTGTTTTTGGCATAACAAATACACCACGGGTCGCTTGCCAGGCTCTGCCGTGTGGGTGGGATACTCTCGGTAGCTTGCCGGGCTCTCTGAGAGTGATGGAGGAATTGAACTGGGTCGGCCGCGTGAAAGGCAAATCCCCTACCTGCTGTGCTATTACTGAGCACAATTTGACTGAGAAAATGTAATTAATACAAGGTGTAAATACTTGAATGGATTTCCTTGATGTTAATTACACTTAAGGTTTCTAAATGACCTCAAATAATTCATTTCTGTAGAGAATTGTCTTCTTAAATTATGGTCATTCTTTTCTAAGTCAGACTAGTAGATAATATATTATTGGTTTGATTTGGCAATGAGAAACATAGTTGAAAAACTCTTTCATCTGATTTCTGCGGAGAAATTCCATCATTTCTTATTTGAATTTTGCTGGAGGCAGGCAACTTTTGTACTTTTAGAGATACATTATTGTTTATCATTTATGCAGGCTCTCTCTGAACTGCTGTACCTACCCATTTCTACTCAGATTACTGTTGAATCTACTCTTTTTTTGGTCATCTTGAGAACTTAAGGAATTTCTCTTAGTTTGAGCAATAATTACTTTTGCCCAGTAGATGGCAAACATGTAGAAGATTCAACTGTACCTGTTAATTTACAGTGTATGGAGTGGAGTGATAGCACAGCTGGTAGGGGATTTGCACGCCTTGCACGCGGCCGACCTGGGTTCGATTCCTCCATAGCCCGGCAAGCTACTGAGAGTATTCAGCCCACATGGCAGAGCCTGGCAATCTCCCTGTGGTGTATTCAATATGCCAAAAACAGTAACAAGTTTCACAATGGAGACATTACTGGTGCTGCTCGAGCAAATTGAAGAACAATAGAAAGACAGTGCTATAGCACTACCTGAAACATATTATAAACAATGTTGCCACCATCATGTCACTGTCATCCCCTTGCTCATAGATTTGCTCCAGCAGGCACCAGTAACATCTCCATTGTGAGACTTCTTGTTACAGTTTTTGGCATATCAAATATGCCACGGGTAGCTTGCCAGGCTCTGCCGTGTGGGTGAGATACTCTTGGTAGCTTGCCGGGCTCTCCGAGAGGTGCAGAGGAATTGAACCCAGGTCGGCTGCATGCAAAGTGAATGCCCTATCCACTGCACTATCTCCAACATCATAATAAACAAAAACAGTGCCATTTTTACACCATTTTAATGTTTTTTGTTACTTAATTTTTTGGACTTTTTCATAAAGGAAAAGTAAAAATTACTTATTATATTTATATTATGCTAATGTATTTCATACCATTAAATACTTGTTTAATTAAATGTCCAATTATACTTTCAGCTAATTTAAATTTTAAAAATTAACTCTCTTTATTTAATGTTTATCTCAGAATTATATTCCTAAAATGCAGGTCTTGGGTAGTCATTTTAT
The DNA here is from genome assembly GCF_027595985.1 of Sorex araneus. Classification (NCBI taxonomy): domain Eukaryota; kingdom Metazoa; phylum Chordata; class Mammalia; order Eulipotyphla; family Soricidae; genus Sorex; species Sorex araneus. Next base: position 59,837,704 of record NC_073305.1, read on the forward strand.
ATTGAAATTTATAAGAGCTAACAAATTTATTTTCTATTATAATTTTTTAAAATGTCTTATAATGATCAAAAGACACCTTCTACATTTATAATTATATTTAATAATTCCAAATCAAAGGAAACATTTTTAAATTTGTCCCTTTCACATACAGAATTATTAACTTCTGAGAAGAGATGAAGATTTTTCCTTATAAGAACCTGTAGGGACAGGAATGATAGTATAGTGGGTAGGGCATTTGCCTTGCATGCAGCCAACCTGGATTCTATTTCCCCAGCACCTTATATGGTTTCCTGAGTCCTACAGGGGTAATTCCTGAATGCAAAGCCAGAAGTAACTCCTGAACACCATCAATGACAAAGCAAAAAACAAAACAAACAAACAAAAAACAAAACGAAAGTGCATTATCCCGGCATTTCATCTAGTCCTGGCTGTATCTACTATGACACTGTTCTGGGAATGTCACTAAGTTCCCAGAACAATGGAATGTAGTGATGCCTCACTGTTCTGGGAGAATAGGGTGTTACAGATAATTCTTAAATTCATGATATTTTTATTTTTCAAATAGGGGCATCAAAGCACATCATGGTAGAGGAAAAAAATCATATTGCTAAAGTCATCTGTATGTTGGGTGAAGGGGAGGAAGATGTTTCACCATTATGTAGAACATTACAAAGGCAAGAGTATAAAGTCAAATGTCTGTAGGGGCCAGACAAGCTACACAGGAAGCTCAATAATTACTGTGATAAATAGGAATTTTGCTTGCTGATATAGTTTACACTCTGGAGTGTGTGAGTGTGTAGATGGACTGTGGCAAGTTGGAAAACCCAGGTCTGTCCAGTTCAGTAGTTTAACTGGCAACATTTGACCTGAAACACATTTGTAGCTTGAATCTGCTCCAGCGCCCATCAGTGAGTGATTTCTTGACCTCCTGTCAAAGTGCAGATACTCTTTAGCCACTTCATAATCCTTTGTTTCATCCTTTGTTTTATGTCCCGTTCTTTTCATCTGCTTACTTCATTTGGTTTCAGGGTAATGGAATAAACCATGCCTAATGCATTTGACATTTTGAGTTCAAACTGCAATATTGCATGTTTCCATTAGAGGGCATGAGTGTTTTTCAAATCAAGTGCGAATGCAAATTGTTTCAGAGGGCTCTGTTCTACTGTTGTGAGAAAACAAAAGAAGAAAAAGCATCTTTGGTTATGTGTTGCCTTAAAAGAAATTTAAGGGTGAGATTTCACTATCTGAGCAAAGTGTTTTTGTAAGGTGGCCTTTGTGTGTGTTATGCTTTTAGAAAGTGGACATCAAATGTGAGGGCAGTGGGTGATGCATTAAGTATTATTATCTAACAGATTTCTGAAAGTAAATGGAATGTTTGGTTTATTAATCCTGAGTAATATGCTCATTATACAAAATATGTATATAATTCATATAGTGTCCCCAAAGTGTCTAAAATCCATGATTCCACCAATTCAATAGTATTTATTCAATATTTACCAGGAACTTGCTGTGTTATAAGTAAAGCTTCAGCCAATAGGAAAACTACAGAGCCAAGAGATAGTTTATCTCTGTACTAATGGAGCTTATTTCTATGCAAGGGGGAAGTAAAATATCTGCCAAACAAATGAGCAGTAACTATCCAGATATTCTATTTGCTAAGATGCCAGCATGGGGTTGAGTGTATAGAATTTGATTGCAGATTCTATGAACCATGTTCCTTGAGGAAGTGGACCTGAAAAGAATGAAGGAGTGAGCCATGTGAAGATTAAGAGGAGGGAACTCTAGTTTGTGGGACAGACAGCAAGTTTGAACAACATTCTGGTAGAAATTACAGACAAAAATGCCACCAAAGCTGGAGAAGGGTGAAATTTGCAAAGAGATGACAAAGAACCAAACAATACTTGAAGCTTAAGTCTAAACTTCTGAAACTTGGACTCAGAGACCCAAGTGAGAACTGGATCTGAATCTTCAACTGTCTGACTCAGAGATACAAATAGCCATAAGCCACATTTGTAGAAAATACTGACTTATCAATCAACATTCAGGTTCTATGGTTGTAGACAGTAGAATTCAAATCAACTCCAGCTAACTGACAGAGAATTAATGGAAAGGTAACTCAGAGTTAATGGAACAAAGGGAAAGTTGGTTAGTATAAAGTTGCTCTAGATATCTAGATATACAGAAACAGAAGACCTTTAAAGGCACTATAATATAGAGATTATCCAAGTCAACTTCATTATCTCCTAATGCAGATACTTATTCATTTATTAGTTCTTAGTAATCAGCCAACTATCAAGAGTGTATGAGATGTTGGTGGCACGATGATGAACAAGGGAGGCCTGATTTGCTATGCCTCTTTTAAATCTACATCATGGACCAGAGTGATGATACAGTGGGTAGAGTACTTACTTTGCATGTAGCTGACATGGGTTCAGTCCCTGCCCACCATATGATTCTTGAACATCACCAGGATTGGTCCCTGAGTGCAGAGCCAGGAGTAAGGTCAGAGCACAGCCAGGTTTAGCCCCAAAGCAGAACCAACCAAACAAACAAAAACAATGCGTATCCTTTTTCCACATTCATTTATTTGTTTATTGAGCAACATTTATGAGTTACCTGCTGTACACAAGGTACTGTGGATAAAATCCAGAAAATAACTAACTTTAAAAAATATATTCTGTAAGCAAGACACCAATAGAACATTAGGAAAATTTAGAGAACTATGAGATTGTTCTAGAGGCATTGAATTTGAAATGTTTTCTTAGAAAGAAGATAGATGATCCTTATTTTTCATCCTTGACAGGTAGGGAGACTTTGGAAGGTTACCTTGAATTAGTAATGTGATGGGCCATTTGCTAAAATGACCTCAAACTAAAACACTTTGGCCTCAAACCTACCAAGGTTTCAGCAGCACATTGGAGACTTAATCAGTTATTAAGTTTTTTTCCAAGCAATGCTGGAATAGAGATTTGGGAATTAGCCAGTAGCTGATCACAGTGTACATAGATCAATTGGATGATTCAGACCCTCTGCAGTTACACTCTGCCTGACTCACTGATGACTCCAGTCCTCCTCATCCAAGTTCCACTTTAAGCAAACTATTCTCTCTTCATGTAAAAGTTAAGTTTACACCGTGCTGAGCTGGTCAAACCTCCAGCTAAGTGATTGAGGCACACTATTTAATTGTGAGGGCAGAGATATGAAAGGATCCCATGCACAGAGGTTTTCTTATTTTAGGTTTTCAAATTTAATTATGAAAATATCTAAATGTTGTGTGAAAATATCTAAATATCTAAATTTGATTGCACAAAAATAAAAATCAGATGCCTCTATTTTAGTCTCTTTCTCTTGTGCTTTGTATTCAGAAAGACCAATTAATATTTGTGTTTTGTGATTTGAAGGATCTTTTAAAGTCTTCTTTTATTAAATCAAGAAATTCATGCATTTCCCACAGTTTCTTTTTCTTTAGAAATATACACATTAACCATCTCTTGAGTACCAAACACTGTGCTGGGCCCTGGGGAACCTGTGACTGAGCACAAGTTGTGTCTCCTTCCAGCTAAATTGCATTGTGGCACTGACATCCTGTTGTTCATCAATTTGCTTGAGCGAGCACCAGTAACATCTCCATTGTGACACTTGTTACTGTTTTTGGCATATCGAATATGCCACGGGTAGCTTGCCAGGCTCTGCCATGCGGGTGCTATACTCTCGGTAGCTTGCCGCGCTCTCTGAGAGGGATGGAGAAATCAAACCCGGGTTGGCCACATGCAAGGCAAATGCCCTACCCACTGGGCTATCGTTCCAGCTAAATATCCTGCAATAAATAAGTTTCTACTTTTTGTAGATAAATCCAATCAGATTCCCCCAAGGAAAGAGTATATCTATCATCCTCAAGAATTTGATGTGAATTAAATTTCTATACCTGGTCAAAGAATAGGAGTTTTCTACTTACTTTAGCTCAACCCAGGGTTGTATTGTTTTGCCCTCTACAACTGCTGCTCTTTGTTAATTGCAGTGTGCTACCCAAAAAGAAAAAAAGCAAAGTCCTCCTTGCTTCCAGATACTTCTCTGAAACTTTAGATTGATAATTGATTGCTGTCCCAGAGAGTCGTCCTTTTCTGTTTAAAGTTGTGTTTTAAGGCCTTTCTCCTACAGTGTCTTACCATTCTAAAGTTACTTTGCATAGTACCCATGGCGCCCAGGCCTTTACAAACTTCCTCCTAAGGAGATATGCAAACACAGTCGTTCTGATTTAGAAAGGTAGTCATTTACAAACACACCAGACTTTCCAACTTTGAATCTTACTCTTTGTGATCTTAATCAAGTTTCTCAAACTGCCTGAAATTTAGTCCATATATTTGTAGACTGGAGATGATATTGTCATAGATTTATAGCAACAAGAAATTAACTTTGGACTGTCACTATCACTGTCATCCTGTTGCTCATCAATTTGCTTGAGCGAGCACCAGTAAGGTCTCCATTGTGAGCCTGACAAGCTACCGAGAGTATCTCACCCACAAGGCAGAGCCTGGCAAACTTTGGACTACAGGTAGGAAAATTTCTTTGAAAACTATAAGCAACTTGTAGATTCAGTAAATATGTGAAGTGAACTCAGAAGTAATCAGATTCAAGGTATTAGGAAATCATGGTATTAGGAAATCCATAATTATTCTTATCAGATTCTCAGGTACATCTTCCCAGTCCCTTCCTTTCCTCTGAAGTCTAGAATCATTAATCTAACAGATATGCCTATAACACTCGTATGAATTAAATTGACTTTATACCTTTAAAACTTAGAAATTTCTGTTTTAATAATCGTAACCCCTAAAATCATGTGGACACTTTTGCTATCTTTCTTCACATCTCATTTCTAGTTCATTAAAAATTTTTTCAGCAGTATTTTCAGTCGATCTCTTAACTTTGAATCCTTCTCACCATTTACCACATCATCACAAGACCTAGAAGCACTTTAGCCTTAACTGGACCAGCAATATTGTTTTTCCTCTTCCCCCATTTTTGTGTAGTTTTCTTGTCCCACTTCTAGACTATTCTTGTCCTACTTCTAGACTATTCTTTGCCATCAAATTAATTATTTTAGAAATTAAATAAAATGTGCTGACCCTCATTGAATACTCTGATAGTTTTTCATTATATTATAAAAATATAATAGTTTGGTCTTGACCAACATTTGAAATTATTGTGTATTCAGATTTACTGTGTGGCACTCTTCTCCTTGCTTGACACATCAGACTATAGGTTATCCATTAAATACTAAGTTCATTTGAATCTTGGGATTTTGGCACTTTCTCCATTGACTTAGAACTATGTTTTTTCTGGCTCATTCATTCTTTTCAGGGAAAAAGTCATTTTCCTAAGAAGTATTACTATCCAATGTAAAGTTGTCCACCTATGTCATATATTTCACTGTCTAAGATAATATGTGAATTATGACTGTGTTTATTGTCTCTTTACTGAAATATAAACATGAGAGAGGCAGAAGATATAAGATTCATGTCTTTGGTACACTGCTGAAATACCAGGAGGCTTTCTAGCACATAATGGATACTTAGTAAGCATTTAAATCAATTGATAAGTATGTGGGGGTGCCATTACTAGGGTTGAGAAATCCAACCATTATTACATTTTATCCTTTGAAGGTTTTTCAGATATCCAACATCTCAGTGGCTTGAGACAGGCCGTATGCTTATCTGTGGGTGAGAAGATGAGCTTTTATGACAGACATACCATCAAAGCTATGTGTAACAAGGAACTATCAGGAGATGGTAGAAGAATTTCACACCTAAACATCAGGACTTAAGTTTATATTGTAAACTTACAGGATTACTGAAAAGTTCACTGAAACAATACATATAGGCCATGCCACATAATACATATGGATGGTAGTTTCTGGAATACGATTAACATTGAAATGCTACATTATATGAGTATACATTGTATATAAACATAGCATTGTTTTTGTAAAACAAGGAATGGTTCCTTACTGGGATAGTATAAGAAAAATAGCTGATATTATTATATGTTCAACCACTGTTTGGGGTATAAGTGAGATATTGCTGATGTTACCCATATATCAGTCAATCTTTTCCCCCTATCCCTTTGAATTTATTTATATTTAATTTGCTACTGTGGCCAATGAAGTGTGAATGAGGGTAATGTATACCCCTCCACATGACAGATTAGTGCAAGTTCTCCTTGCCTTATCCCATCTACTGGGATAACTGAGGTTGGTTCAGATGGGAAAACCATAAGAAGACTACTGTATTTCATCACATAATTGTTACTTATTTTAAGATAATTTTTTAATAAAAATATGGGATACAACTTGTGTGAAGCATTTTAATTATTTGACTTATATTCTATAAAACTTTCATGGTTTTGCTATACAACATTGCTATACCTTCACCAACACCAAAGTGCCTAAGACCCTCTGACACCCTTAATTTTTAGGTGTCATTTTAAATTTTAAAATTTAGGTGTTTTTAATTAAAATGATTTATTATTTTTAAATTTTTTTTTAATCTAGACAAAACCACAGCTATTGATACAGTCCTAGAGTGGAAATTAATTAGACAACAAGTCTTCAGTATTAAAAATCAATATGTATAAAATCAATTTTTATGTAAATATTGTTATATCTGATCATGGGATTAAGTTCTCTTCTAAGAATTTATTAAGAAGTTTTTTGTTAGTTGAACCACCTGTGTTATTGTTTTTGTTTGTGAGTTTAGTTGGTTTCTATGTTAGTTTGCTATCTAATTTGATATGCTCCTACTGGAATTTCAGTATTGAAGAATTAGGAGGTGTCATGCACATGTATATGCCATTGCAAAGTCCAGAGACTTTAGGATTTATGGTCTGGGCCAATGAGCTGACATGGCAGTGGCTGTGGGAGGTGCGCATGGCTTTCAGAGGCTTCCAGAAGTAGGGGGGCATGGGGATATTGAGTTCTTATGTCAATTCTATTCCACTTCTTCTCTCCCCATCCTCCACTATTTGGAATTTCACTACCTTGTTTTGTTTGTCAGCATAATACAGATGAGTGAGATTATCTACTATTTGTTATTCTCATGCTATGTTAATTAAGTGAACATAATGCCTTTCAATTCCATCCAAGTTTCAGTAAATTATAAGATAAGGCCCCCATTTTGGGGCAGGGGTGTGTTTATGTCTAGCAGTAATCAGACCTTATTCCTGGAACTGTGCTCAAGGATCACTCCTTGTCAGGGTTTGGGGAAACATATGCAAGTGCTGATTATGTAACTAGGTCAGGTGTTTGCAAGACAAGTCTCTTAACTTCTCTGCTATGTCTCTGACCTAAGTTGAAATTTTATTTCAAAAGCATGCCTGTATTTAAAAAACAAAGAATAGCAATTATATGGTGGATAGAGGTATGTAGTGAAATAGAATGTGCATGAAGCTAAGTCATCCCCCAACATTTGGTAGATACAAAACATTGATAAAAACAAGCCTTTGCTATTTTAAAATCAACTGGACTTGGGGGCTTTTTGTTATTGGAACACTGTCCTGATGCAGGGAATTTTAATTTTCCTTTACTCACATTGTTGGAGTAACCACTCAGTGACAGACATTGTGTCAGGGAACTTATTTCCAGGATACATAGTATTCTAGCTATGTATGTAGATACACAGTTATCTAGCTTCATAGATGTATTGTTTTCAAGGCTTCCTATCACTTTGCCAAGTTTAATGCCAAACACTGGGAAAACAGAAGTGAGCAAATTGATTGTCTTATATCTTTAGAGTTCATATAAATCTGATTGGAGTAGCTGTTAACAAGGAAAAGATTGCACAAAATTTACTTAGTGATCACAATTGTAATAAATAATATGGGAAGAAAATTCTTTTTTTTAATTATTTTTTTACTAGTGAATCACCATGAGTTACAGTTACAAACTTGTGAACTTTCATGTTTGTATTTTGTTTATATCCCTCCACTAGTGTCCAGTCCCCTCCACCAATGTTCCCAGTATCTCTCCCACCCTCCCACCCCATCTCCTCACCCCACCCCACCTCTGTAGCAGGGCATTCCCCCTTGTTTTCTCTCTCCTTTTGGGTGTTGTGGTTTGCAACAGAGGCACTACATGGCCATGCTTGGTGAAAATTCTTTATTATTAATAAGGAATGCTAGTTTTATTAAAGGGATGGAAAATATCAAGGCGAACTTCTATGAGGAGGTGATATTCATTCTGATATCCAGGTATAATGAACTGAGACTGTTTTAGTTTCTAATAGGAAATGTCAGACTAATGATCTTAGTTTCTGAAGTAAGTTCCTTTTAATCCCTTTGTATTAAAATTATCCTTATTTTAAACCTCACAGTAGAGAGGAAATTCTATAAAATTTTGTGATGAGACAAACTATTATCTAAATTATGCTATGAAAAGTGTCTATCAACAGCAAAAGATATACTTGAATGAATTTCTGGGATAATATGGGGAAGTATTGATAGGAATTTTCACACTGTTATATCAGACTAACCCACATGGTATGTGTTTGTATACTTAATTATCAGAAATTATCATTTCCTGTAATACTTATCTTACTGTTACAGATTTTTGTCATTTGTACACCAATTATGGTATAACTGAAAATGTGAATCTTTTGACACTCAGACATTTAGCTATCTTCTAAGGAAAATTTGAGAGATCTATAATAATAATAACTTTAGTCGTCATTATATAATTTCTCATGTTTAACTATGTCACATACTTTGAATGTTAAAATAACAAATAAACAAAACAATCAACTTCATTTTTAAAATAAAGATACCATGACTCTTGGAAGTTTGTTATAATAAAATGTTTCCAGAATCTGCCTCTAGTAAGTGACTTAATAAAAAAAATTCAATTCTCTTGCTATTTTATTTTTGAGGTGAGATGAGATATATTCATGATCTGGCAGTTAAAATATACGGATTTGGACTTTTAGCCTGCATCCATCCTATAATCTCAAAAATTTAACTTTTCTGGATCTCATCTTTCTCATTTACAAAGTAGCAAATGATAGCTAACTTTTCAGTTTATTATGGGATTAAGCAAGATGAGCTCCTTTGTATCATGTGATAATTTGTTAGCTTATTCATTCTTATATTTTGTGGAACTCTATTTGTGTCATACACTCTCTAGATACTCAGAATTCAGCCTTGAATGAGATCATCTTTGCGGTTGAGGAATGTCCTGACTGGCAGGTAACTGAAAAAAATGTATATAATCATATTTTACATAATCATATTTTCTTCCAGTCAGTTTACTTTGTAACCCATTATATATATTCATTGCCCTCACCAGTTGTGAAGACTGTGCATGATAATAAGCACCATTAAGAATTAAAAGGAAATTTATCTTCACTACCTCTAATGACTATTGCTGTTATAGTCCCCTAAGAAGCAGTTTTCATGTTCTGGAAAAATGAAAAAATATTAACAGATTATAGTGACTAATAAGAATTTGGAGTTACCATCTGCAAAAGCTTTTCCACCGTCAGTTTCTGTTCATTTCCCTATTTTTTGGTCGGAGGAGTAACATCACTGCCAATGCCACTGAAGCTGTGCAAAGATGATGAGGCAGAGTCTAGGTAGCTCATGTGTCCTGATGAATCTCTTATATATAGCTACCCAGTCACAGGAAAAGCTGAAATCTCACATTTGCTACAACATATTTGGAACAACAAGGTATTAGGTTAAGTGAAATTATTCAAAATGAGAAGAGACATACCATATGATCTCATTCATTTATGGTATATAAAGAAACAAAGTAAGAAAATAAATAATGTCCAATTAAAACCTAAGACATTGTCCACAGAATTGAAGTAACCAAGCTAATGGTGGGGGCATGTAAAGAGGGGTGGGATAGACAAGATGTGTAGGGACTGGAGAGACAGCACAGGGGGCAGAGTGTTTGCTGGCACATAGCCTGGGTAGGTAAGTTTGATCCTGGCACCTCCTATGGTCCCCCAAGTCCCACTAGAAGATATCCTGAGCACCAGTGGTCAGGTCCCAAAAGCTAAAAATTAAATAAATATAAAAGAAGTGGTGCAGTAATAGTATCTGCTTAAAGCATGAACGTTCACATTATTATAAACCATGTTGCTTCAGTAAAAGTGATTTACCAAAATAAGGAGCTTGTCGCATTGTGTGATTTAAGAGTGGGGGAGTTGGATCACACTCGGTGGTGCTCAGGGCTTGTTCCTGGCTCTGCTCATGGATCACTCCTAGTGGTGGTCAGAAGACCACATCTAGTACCAGGAAATGAGCTTAGATCTTCTGTACAAAATAATTTAATGATGATAGAGTCAGTGACTTCTCAATTGACTGATACTTTAAGAATTATGGGACATTGCATCAGGCTGTTTCATTCAGAGCAACCTGGAGTGGGGTGGGTCAGGCCCCCCCTAGTCCCAACAGAGCCAGCCCTGGCAGCTGAAAACCTGCAGAACTCAACTAACACCGTGCTCACAGTCTCTCCACATGAGGCCAAGCCTCACCCATGAGGGAATCTATTCCTGGACTGTGACATCTCATACTTTACACCACTAATAACCAAGAGTAGCGCACCACATTTGATGGGGTTTAAAGTAAAAGGCAACCAATATTAGGGGGAAATATATATATATATATATATATAATACATATATATATGCACACAAGGCTCAACCTTTAACAGCATGTTACTAATCTCTTATAGAATGGCTTAATGGCTCCTGGGTGAAATAAAACAATCTTCACACACTTTCCTCTAAGAAATCTTTTATTGTCTCAATTTTAACAGATTATTCATAACAAACAATACAAAATAAATTATTTCGGTTCTGCTTTGGGGGCAGGGTTTGGGGTTTGGGATGGAAACATCCAAAATACAGTGGTGGGACGATATAATGGTGGTAGGATTGGTGTTCAAATATTAAATGTATTACAATATTGTGAACAACTTTTATAGAAATAAGGATTAAGGGACAAAATCTACTTGAGTTTCAATGATCTCTGTCCTTGGTCCTGAGCTATTTGCTGTTTTCACTGATACATATTAAGGCTTAGGGAGTGTTTGCTAGCATTTAAATCATCTAACACACAAGACAAAGAAGAGCTTCTTGGAACTGCTTTTGGAAAAGATCATTCCTGGAGGTGTTTGAGGAACAATAAAGGGTTCTGTGGATGAATAACAGGTTGGCAGTGTGAAAGACAACTGTCTTAACCACTATACTAGCTCTCCAGTCTGACATGCTGTTAAAGATGAACAACATGGGTTTGCCTTGCTTTGAAGGGTCTGAAAATCAGCTTCACAAAAATGTGAGTGGAGTGCAATTGGGTAAGATCCCAGAAAATAGTAAAGAGAATTAGTTGACAGCAGAATTCAGTAGAGAGTATGACTTGAAATACAGGCTGTGTTGGGTACAAGCACGATTTATTGGCAAAGATGGGTATTCAATTATGCAGTTTATAATTCACTTTGCAGATTCTGCCATGTGACATGCTATGTTTGAAAGTTGTGTTCAATGTACAAAGTAGCATAGAAAGTAGGTCATTCTTATAATTTTCTGTCAAATATATCATGAGGGTGTATATCCTCAAAAGATGCTGAAAGAGGAAAAGTATTAGGTGTTCTTTCTATCAATTTGAGGAAAATTTTGCCTAGAACAAAAAGGACATTTGAGTGTGTGTTTGTGTTTGTGTGTATTTCACTAGTTGAGTGAAAGTAATTTTTTATTATGTTTCTATTTATCTGGGAGACAAACGCAAACATTTTGGCCTTTGGTACCATTTCAATGTGATGAGTCTATTAAAGAAGACACACCTAATATTTTGTTTATTTCTTACATAAGTGTGGTGAGCAAATGATCTATAATATAAAAGCATTTAATACTGTAGTCTCTAATTTCCTTTGTTGCACAATAATTCTTTGCTATTTCAAATAACAATGAACATTGTCTATGTAATTCATAAATATTTGCATTTAGTAATTATATAAATAAAAGATTTGAAAGGCAATTATGCTGAATCCATTTTAATTTCTGCAAAGGAGACAGAATCTTAATTAGCTTTACTTCTGTACTCATTAACCCATATATAATCTCCTATTATGTATTGAGTTCTAATAGAATTTAAATCTTTTCAAGACTTCCTTAGGATTAAACTAAATTGAGGGTTACCTCCTCCCAGTAGGTTTCTTTATCTTATGAAATGCTAATTTGAGCTGGGGAAGGGGAGTAAAGGAATATTTATGGTTTTATATAAATTTGGGAAATTTTCGTCTTTACAATTATAGGAATAGATGTGAAAAGAAAAAGCCAAGTATGATGTAAACTAAAGAAGAAAGGGTGCTTTTTGTATTGTCTGTATCACGTCTTCAAGAAAGGGGAATGAACTGAACAATGAGCATATTGAGCTGCTACCTATATATTCATTTATTGTCACTTACTGGAAAAGATGTCTTATATTTTCTATATGCTGTTTTCTCTCATTAATAAAATATAGTATAAGCAAGACACATTTCTTTCTTATTGGTTTCCTTTAGGGAAAAGGAGAAGGATACACTAGTAATACAGTTTTATTGTCTCTATAAAAGAGTTACAAGGAATGATACAAAGTGTCACAATACCATTGTTGACAATATCATCTGTGCTGAGGCTATAATTTTCATGTATTATCACATTTGTTTCCTTTAATACCCATTTGGGAAATAAAACACACCTGAGCCATAGAGTAGCTTGGAAGCATGCCTAAGGTCACACAGCTCCTATATAGAATTAATTGTGAATTACTAAATTGTCAGCAATAATCATGGTGCTGTGCACAGAAATTGCTGATGTAACAAAGATAGTAGTAACAATAGCAACTGTATGTCCCAGTGCCCTTCATAAAACCCTATTAGCTACTTACCAATTTTAAAATGAATATTTCAGTTGAGGAAACAAACCCAGAGTGGGTAAATTACCTTAATTTTTTAGAAACCAGGAATTAAAGTGACAAAGTAGGAATTAAAGTTTACAGTTTTTCCCCAACCATTCCAGATTTTGAATTTAGATGTTAATTTTGAGAGGTCTAATATGTTGGCTATAAAACATTCTGTGGAGGTTGATAGTGCCAGCCTCGGTAGTTAAAAGCAAGTATTGCTGTGATATTCTGAAGAGACTGGATGGTAAAGTGGAAATTAGAGACATGGGATCATCCTGGAGGTCATCAGATCGTTTCAAGAGTTATAAAATACAATTGATGTAGTAAGAAACAAGATGTTGGCTGTAAATTATAAAATAGAGAAAGAAAAGGAGACTGGAACATGAGAAGATGGGTCAGAACACCTAGAAATAAGGATTTACGACACTTGGTGACAGTTTATGGGACTTGAAAGGAGGAATTCTACTAGGAGAAGAGGAATTGCAAGGCCCAGAATTGTTTCAAATCTTTTCACCTCATCTGCATTGTCAGTTCAGTGTCTGCCTTCCAGCATGGACGGTATAAACACTTACATAATGCACTCACGTGTGACTAGTGATAATGCCAGACTTTGAGCTACAGTGCGATCCAGCACTGAAACAAAGAGACATCAGTGAGAGCTCTGATTTGAGGGGAAAAATGAATAATATTTCTGCATATGCTGAACTCAGATTGATGGAAAAACCGGAAAATGGAAAGCCTATAGTTACATGTTTTTCTGAGGCAGTTCAGGCTGCAGTGTAACTGTGTAGATAATGATTCAGTTCAAAGATCAGAAGCCTCTTTAAGAAAAGTAAAAACAGATCTGACAAAAAGAGAGATCCTAGAAATAAAAGTAGAAAATAGGAGGCCAGGAAGTGATAAAAGGAAGGAGCACTTTGCAGTGAGAGTCATCTTTTCTGAAGAACTGTATTTTCCATGCTGCATCCTGAAAAAAGAAAAGTAAAACGGAGAAATGGCCCTTAAAGTTGATCCAAGAAATCATTGAATATTATATATGATATATATCATATCTGTCACTGTCACTGTCATCCCATTGCTCATCGATTTGCTCGAGCCGGCACCAGAAACCTGTCCATTGTGAGACTTGCTGTTACTGTTTTTAACATATCAAATATGCCACAGGTAGCTTGCCGGGCTCTGCCGTGTGGGTGAGATACTCTCGGTAGATTGCCAGGTTGTCCAAGAGGGGTGGAGGAATCGAACCCAGGTCACCCTCATGCAAGGCAAATGCCCTTATAATTATATATGAGTGTCTTGCCCGCAAGCCTGGCTGTCTTCCCCGGTGCCCCTCGGAGGAGATGGGCTCCAGGTTCCCTCCCCGCCCCAAGCAGAGCTCCTGGTGACCGAAGACCTCTGGAGCCTAGCCACAGCCGTGCTCAAGGCCCCTCTCCACATGTTCGAATGAGCCTCATGCATGAAGGTACCAGCAGAGGAACCCGGGTGTGTGGGACCCGGGGCTGAGAACTCCAAGCCTGCTCAGATCAGGACTGGGCCTTTTCTGCCCAGATTTCCCATTTTCCAGTAGCTAGGTGGTCACACCCAGCGACTTGCCCCGGCACCGTGTAATCCCATCAACGGCCAACATCCAGAGACTTAAAAGCAAGCTTCAGGAAGCTCTTATAGCCTATTTCTCCCTCTTGGGGAACCTGGCAAGCTATCGAGAGTTTCTTACCCACATGGGAGAGCCTCGCAAACTCCCCATGGTGTATTCATATGCCAAAACCAGTAACAAGTTGGGTCTCATTCCCCTGACCCTGAAAGAGCCTCCAATTTGGCATTGTTGGGAAGGACGAATAAGGAGAGGCTTATAAAATCCCAGGGCTAGGACAAATGGAGACATTACTGAGACCGCTTAAGAAATTTGATGATCAACAGGATGATGATGATGATGGTATCAATATATCAACAACTTTATATGTATATAACGACATTAAAAGGAAGGAGTTCATTGAAAACTTTGGGAAATAGCTTTATTTATATAGTGTTGCTTCAAGTCAATTCATAAAACCTTGACAAGAGTAATCATGTTGGGAAAATGAAGGCCAGTTTTTGATAGATGTTCAAACCATACTTGAAACAGGGTTTCTTAGATTTGAGAGAGAAGTTATACCCAACACTACTTTTTTATTTCAAAATTAGGGAAAACACATAGTCCATGCATATGGCCTGTGTTATGGACTAAAGAGTGTTTCCTCAAGTTGTTTATATCACAATCCCAAGTTATTTAGACTTTACCCATATTTAAAGATAAGTAAAGGTGGTCGAATGGAAACCTGATCTGGGAATGAAAACCAAATCCAATATGACTGTGTTGTTGTAAGAAAGAGACCCTAGTGGGAGGCTATATAAAAGTGTTGGAAGGAGGAAGGTTGTCTACCAGCAAAGGAGACACAGCTCAGGAGAAACCACAGCTGCTCACATCTTGATCTCGCCTTTTAATCCCCACAGTTGTGAGGAAACAACTGTGTATTAACCCATAGCCTATAGTACTTTGTTACAGCAGTGACTACAGGGTGATGCAGGTAATCATTGCAGGAAGGGGGAGGGCAAGGAAAGAGGGACAGTATACATACAAAATGAACCTAGTCAGTAGAGGATTTTAAGTAGCAAATTCTTCTTGCCAAAAAACCTAACTTACAAGGTATTTGGGCTGGAGCAATAGCACAGAGGTAGGGAGTTTGCCTTGCACGCGGACAACCCGGGTTCGATTCCTCAGCTCCTCTTGGAGAGCCCAGCAAGCTACCGAGAGTATCTCACCCACAAGGCAGAGCCTGGCAAGCTATCCATGGGGTATTCAACATACCAAAAACAGTAACAAACAAGTCTCACAATGGAGCTCACTGGACAAGAGATGATAGTGACAGACAGTGACAAGGTATTTTCTGATATCTTTTTTTAAAATGTTTGCTTTTTAAATTCTTTTAATTGAATACACTAATCCAAACCATTGAAACTTGGCACCTACATTCAAGCTTCCTACAATACAATCTCTTTCGGTTCTGTCTCTTTGATGTTGTTATGTAATAAATTAACACAAGTATGGAGTGTAGGAAAAAAGGATGTTGCTCCCAAAGCCTCCTGTGTCATCACATTTATATTTGATTGTAATTTGGAGAGTTGTTTATCTGCATGTCATGTTTTGTTATATTCAAACATGCTTAGATTCCCTTATGTATCTTTACCAGTGTGAAATTCTGTTATTGATGTGGGCTAGTAAAATCTGGTAAGGATTTTCTTCCCCATCTGTATGAAATTCCAAACACTGAGAAACAAAGAACCTCTCAAGTCATTTTATTGTTCCATGATCATTTTGTGAAGTGGATTATGGGTAAACCCCTTCAAGTTAGCTTATTTGACCTTACTATCTAAAACCAAAAAAATAGCAAAAACTATTTTTAAAAACTACTTCTATAGCTGCATTCTTATATATTATCTGCATTCTTTTTCCTTTTTAAAAGTCCAAACAATCAGCAAATAGTAAGTCGGTGGAGATAGAGAAATGTGTGAATGTGAATGAGTGATATTTTTGCAAATGTCCCTGGGAAGTAGATATGTTGATCTCCCTCTATCCTCTGAGTTCTATCCCTTACAGAAGAATCGTTCCTTAAATTTAGCTAAAGATGAGAGCCGTGGCATTTAAAAATACTTAACAAGGGGCTGGAGCGATAGCACAGTGGGTAGGGCATTTGCCTTGCATGCAGCCGACCCGGATTCGAATCCCAGCATCCCATATGGTCCCCTGAGCACTGCCAGGAGTAATTCCTGAGTGTAGAGCCAGGAGTGACCCCTGTGCATTGCCGGGTGTGACCCAAAAAGCAAAAAAAATTAAAAAAAAATACTTAACAAGATTTTATTTAGAAAACCAAGACCGTGAGAGCTTTCTAAGAAGATAGACTCTGTTACTATTTGGGATTTCTTTAATCCTTTGAGCACCCTACTGTTGAGTTAAAGAAATTCAAAAACATTGACAAACTATCTGATGTGCTAATAGATAACCTACTGGATAGCTGCTTTGAATAGAACTGCATTTTTTCATGTCTGTGGAGATCTGAAAATGAAATGTGTCCATCTAAAGAACATAATGGAAATTAGTTGTGGCAATTTCACACTGTGATATTTAAAGTGAACTGCATGAAGTTGTCTGCATATAATTTAAGTGTTTTAATCCCTGTACTATCGCTTTGAACCCTCAAGGGGAAGAACTATTAATGTCACTTAGTAGTCCCATAAATTGTTTAAAATAAATTTTCTCCATTAATTTGAGAAAATAGAAAGAGCTTTCTTCTCCTATAAAGTTCATATTTTTCAATATTAGGGTGGAGGGATGGGGACTTGAACATTGTATGATGTAATCATGCAAGTTTGTAAGTCTGTAACTGTATCTCCTAGTGATTCATTAAAATAAAAAGTTAATTTTAAAGAGTGTAAAAAAAATAAAGTGAACTGCAGAAGCACATGGACTTGGTTCAGCACATTTCAGGTTTCAAAGTAGGTAAATCTACTCTTCAGCATTTCAAAGACTCCACTATCACTGTCACTGTCATCCTGTTGCTCATGGATTTGTTTGAGCGGGCACCAGTAACATCTCTCATTGTGAGACTTATTTGTTACTGTTTTTGGCATATCCAATATGCCACGGGTAGCTTGCCAGGCTCTGCCATGTGGGCACAATACTCACGGTAGCTTGCCGGACTCTCCGAAAAGGGCGGAGGAATCAAACACCGGTCAGCCCTATGAAAGGAGAACGCCCTACCACTGTGCTATTGCTCCAGCCCATTCAAAGACAAAAAATATATATATTATTCAGGTTCATTGGGAGAAATTTAGAGGAATTTCATACCTTCTACTATCGGGTTGAGCTCTGAAGTCATTAATGAAAATCTTATCATAATTTAGTGTTGAGTTAGATAAAGAATCCTACATGAGTGAATTTAGAAGCTCAGAAAAATCCTTAAGTCCCATTGTTGAATTATAATTGAAATAATCCTGCTCTGATTGTATAATTAAAATACATTTAGACCTTGAGTCTCCAAGTCCTTCAGAGTTCCAGTTATAATTATTCAATATTTTGATTATAGTTTATGAAACTTCAAGAGAGGTTATCGGTTTTCATGAACAATAGATTAATAGTTGAATTCTATTCTGCACAGGTACTGAAATAATACTTAATGTCAATGTGGTGATTTTATTTAGAACTGCATTAAATTATATCTAGATCCCAGAGTGTCCAAAATTTCTATCTTCTATTCTGATTCACTGTTTAAACTCCAAACTTCAACAATGTTCCACATGGATGTGCAAAAGCATCTAGAAATTAACCCCAAAAGGAGAGCCTCTTTTACACCTTACTTGTATTCTTCTTCCATCTGTAAATAACACCACCAGTCACCTTACAAGATAAACCCCCAAATATAAAAAATATTCAATTTACTTAAATGATAAGAAAAATGTTTTCTGTTAAAATACTTGAATTTCTTAATAAGATGTAGTATTTTATTAGTTGGTAACTTTTTTATCCTGTGGCTTAAATAGAGTTTGTAATTCTGGGCTTAAAAGAAAACTTGCTGCTATGTTAAAAGTCACTGTCACATAAAAAAATGTCTTATTTCATAATTGTTGGGTTTAAGTAAAACTGACAGCTTATAAAGGTATAGAGGAATAACTTCAGTACATTTCAGTAAGGTAATGCCAACCTATCATCTCTAATGAAATTATGTAGTTTGAGTTAAAAAATCTTCATTTTAGAACATTGTAAAATAAAAGGTGACTTTTTAAAGAATTATATAGCTAAGTTCAAGCAAACCACGCAAGATACATTTTATTTAATTTGGGATTTTTTTGCCATATCTGGAAATGTTCAGGACTCACTCCTGGCTCTGTGCTCATGGATCACATCTGGAAGGGCTCAGGGTATCATATCTAGTGCCAGGGATCAAATTCATGTCAGCTTAAGCAAGGCAAACACCCTATCCGCTATACTATTGCTCTGACCCAATAAGATACATTTTTAGATACTTAAAAATACCCTTGTTCATTAAGACACAATTCTTCAGAAAATTATAATCTATATTACTAAACAAAACATTAATTACATAGCTTTATTCTTAGAGCATTGTAGAGGTTTTATGCAGTGTTCTTTTTTGTGCATTTTTTTCTAAATTTTACTGTCAAGTTGAATCTTTAACAAAAGAAGCGCAATGAAAATTACAAGAACATAAAAAATTTGGCCTGGCAGAATAAATGGGAGCTAAATATTCAACTTTGCTGAAAAATCATTAGTATTGGTTCAAAAAGTAAAGAATAAAAAGCTCAAGATATGATTCTTGAGAATTGATCTTTAGATCTGTATTTCATTTAGTTTAAGAGTACAAATTAATCATTTTAGAAAGAAAAATTATACAACATAGTGGATTATATTTTTTACAAAGAATTATTTCTTATGCTGGTTATATGTGCACTACAAATATTGGAATAAGTTTTATAAATAGGTGGAAAGTTATGTTATCTCATAAAGTATTTCATGACATAGTTTTCTGAGCAGCCCAATGTCAGAGCATTATATAACAGTAAAGACAATAACTTTCAAATTTTCCTTTTTAAAAATCTTTATTATTAAAATTGCAAATACACATAAAATAAAGAATAGCAGAACGAAACACCATATACTGATCCCCCAGGCTTATGTCTCTTGCTAAATCTGGGATATTTTTAGCCATATATTTTTCAATACTTTTTCCAGTACTTCCACTTTCTTCTCTCCTGCTGAGACTCCAATGCCATAAATATTTAGACCTTTTGTTATAGCTCCACAGATTCTTGGGATTCTGTTAAGTTTAACAGGACAGAAAACTTTTAGAAAATAGATACTGTGAATCAAACACTTTTATAAACTGTGACCTCTCCCTCAGTCCCCTCCAGTATCACGTAGAAAACCTAGACTTTTAAATCACCCATGATGAAGAACAACCTGGCCCACCCCTACCTCTCTCTTCCATAAATTTCATGTCTGCTGGGCAGTAATAAAGTCCCATGTTCATGTTGTAGTAAGAGACCATCTAAGCCGTCTGGACTTCCATCTTCTCCTGTAGTATCAAGGTGTCGAGGTGCCCTTTCTGAAACAGTGATGTCTGAAACCTAGAAGAGTCAGATCTTCAATCATCATCATCATCATCATCACCATCATCATCATCATCCTGTTGTTTATCAAATTTCTCGAGTGGTCTCAGTAACCTCTCCATTCGTCCTAGCCCTGAGATTTTAGAAGCCTCTCCTTATTCATCCTTCCCAACGATGCCAAATTGGAGGCTCTTTCAGGGTCAGGGGAATGATCTGCTTGTTACTGGTTTTGGCATATGAATACACCATGGGGACTTTGGGAGGCTGTCCCATGTGGGTAGGAAACTCTTGGTAGCTTTCCAGGTTCTCCAAGAGGAAGTTTGGTTTTAAGTCTCTGGATGTTGGCCATTTCAGGGATTACATGGCTACCGGGGCAGTCCCTGGGTGTGACCGCCTAGCTACTGGAAAATGGGAGATCTGGGCGGAAGAGGCCCAATAAGGATCTGAGCAGACTTGGAGGCCTCAGGCCCGGGTCCCACACACCTGGGTTCCTCTGCTGGTACCTTCATGCGTGAAGCTTGTCGGAACGTGTGGAGAGGGGCTTTCAGCATGGCTGTGGCTAGGCTCTGGAGGTCTTCAGCCACAGGAGCTCTGCTCTGGGCGGGGAGGGAAGGTGGAGCCTACCCCCTCCAAGGGGCCCCATGGAAGACAGCCAGGTGGGCAGGCAAGAGACAGATTTTCAATAATGTTGATAAATGGAGAACTAAGTCCCAGACTGTCTGTAGAGGAAGTAATGACTCCTCCAAGCTAAATAAATCCTCCAATCGTCAAAAGCCTAGGGGGACTGGGGTGGGGGGAGCAGAGCGATTATACAGTGTGTTGAGACCTTGTACTCAATCAACGTGGAATCAGTCTCTGGCACCCTCCAAAGCATTGCCAGGAGTGATTCCTGAGTGCAGAGCCAAAAGTAACTACTGAGCATCACTGGTGTGGCCCCCATCCAAACACCAAAAACCTGGAGGGAAGCTGAATTCCCCATTCCCTACAACACCGATAAGATTCCTTTTCCTTTGGAACCTAGTGTTCCACTCTCATCTGGCTACAAGACCACATGCCTCCATTCCTTGCCAGAGGGTGTGTTTTATGTATGCTGAGACTGCTCTTGTTTTTTTCTTTTGCTTAAAAAGCAGAGTGTTGTTGTTATTTTGAGAGTGGTACTTTTTTGTTGATAGTTTTGTGTTCCTTGGTAGTTTCAGATTGTTGGCTTCTTCAATCTCATGTCTGAGACATAAAAGGCAAAAAGAAAGCTAGAGGAACTCACTTCCATGTTTGACTTCAATTCCTAGGCCGGTAGCCAGGCTGCACTTTTCTTTCCTCATTTCAGTCTTGTTTTGTACATAATTTCCATAGTTGTACTTGGCAGAAGAAATAATGAGAAATATGTATACTGACTCCTCTAGCTGCAATTGTTCTTTCTTCTGCTCTTTTTACTGCCATTTACCTATTTTTAAATGGGGGGATTTGTTTTGAATAATGTCCAATATGCTGTATTTTAAATTGCTAATATTTATTTATCACTGAATAGATTCTTTAATAGTCTGTATTCATATTAACTGTTGTTTAGCTTCTGATTTAAATCTTTAGAAGTATATTTTTTAATGATGCTATCACCTTGGCACTGAGAGATATTAGCACCTGGACCTTTTACTTTTAGGAAGGTAAAGACTTACTAGATTTAAGAAGTTTGGAGAAGAACTCATCTATTATAGAAGTTTCCATAAATTTTCTCCAATGGCTTTTGCCATTCAGTTTTTTAAAACTCGCATATCTTTGCCAAATGGAATTCTAAATAAATTGCAGCAGGATACTCTCAGTAGCAGTACAGAGTAATTAATGAATATTTTATTATTAGTAGTAATACCGTCACTAGTAGTAGTAGGTTTTTGGAGGGAGGGGTGGAGGGTGAAAGCATGCTCCAAGCATTGTTTAGGAGGTCCAGTGCCCCCACTATGATTCTTGTTCTACCAGCAGTTCAATATGAGGGACTAAGGATGCCTTGGCTCTGCAGTGTAAGGGTTGTTCAGGATACCCTTCCAGAGCTCTGGGGCCTCCAAGGCCAAACCCAGTATGCTAGGCATGCACCTAAACTGCTATACTATCTCAAAGTCTCTTAATGAGTATTCTCTAAAGGCTTGTTGGACAGTAATATATGATCTTTGCTGCTAAATAAGGACATCCTTTACTGAGTTCAATTACCCTTGATTTCTCAGCTTTTCTTCTTTCCCAAAGTCTAGCTTTTTGTGTTTCTTCTTTAACTAAAATGAAATAATTGTATTTAAAATAAGAGAGGAAAAAGAAGCATGTCCTAGAAAGAGCATGGCTTCTCCAGAGAAGAAAACGCCTATTTTTGACTAAATGTGTGATTTCAGATTCCTCACAAGGCAACTAATAAGTCTCAGGAACGTGCCTTATGATTCCTTTACCATAGTTTGGCTTTATTAGAAAGGAAATGGATACCATGTCATAAGAAAGGTTGGTAGTGGTAGTGAAAAAAAACTCATTACAGTACCATAGCATTCAAGCATTTGTCAGAATTTTATTTTAAATCTTTCAATCAATGTATTTCCAGTTTAATAAAATATAGTTGGCAAAATTTATGTATAAAACAAATTGACAAAAATTTAAATCTTTCAATAATATATTAAAATATATAGCTGACAAATAAAATTTATGTATTTTGGTTGAACACCTGAACTTTTACAACTTGACGATTTAATAATATGCGCTGTGAAATGATTACCACAACCAAGATAAATAACACATCTACTACTTCACATAGTTACTTTCAGCAGCAAATTTCAAGCACACAGTACAGTATTGTTAATATTAGTCACCGTGATGCGCATTCCATTTTAAGAATTTAGTTGTCTTATAACTGAGAGTTTTTAAGCTTTGACTACCCTCTTCCCAGTTCCCTCACCCCTGGCCCCTGGGAGCTGCCAACCTTCTGACTCTACCATGTTTAGATTCCATATATAAGTGATATTGTTCAATCATCTGATGTATTTTACTATTCATAATGTCTTCCAAGTTTATCCATGTTATTTCAACTGTTAGAATTTTCTTCTTTTTAATGGACGGATAATGCCCCATTCTTTATAAAGTCATGTGTCATTAATGGTGACTTAATGGTCATTTGATCAATGATGGTGGTTCCAATAGGCAACACAACATAGCCTGGGTGTGTAGAAGACTATAACATCTGTTTGAATAATACATACTATTGCATTCTCATAACAAAAATCACCTAATGATACAATTCTCAGCCAAATGATGCATATCCTTGTAGACCACATTTATGTGTCCACTTATTTGTTGATGGACAGTTTTTTAAACCATATCTAGGCTATGTGAGTAATATTTTAATAAAGATAGTATCAACATATCTTAAAAATGCAATTTTAATTTTCTCTCTTTATTCATCCAGAAGTTAGATTGCTAAATCTTTGATATTTTAAATGTTTGATTTGTTGATAAATCTTTATACTTTATTAACATCAGACCAATTTACATAATTATCCATGGTACATAAGGAATTAATTTTTATCTACTCTCTCACCTACACTTGTTATTTTATCATTTTGTTGCTAGCCATATTAATAGGTATTGAGTGATAGTTCACTGGGGTTTTGATTTGTATTTTTGTGGTGACGAATGATATTCAGAATCTTTTTACATACCTGGTGGCTATATGTATATATTCTTGGAAAAATGACTATTTAGCTCCTTTGACCATTTTTCAAATCAGGTTATTTGTGATGTAGTGTTTTTTGAATTGTGTTTGTTTCTTTGTTTTCTTTGTTATTGAGTTAAAGAAGTTCCTTATATGTTTTGGATATTAACCCCTTATTAGATACACTTGCACATATTTTCTTTTTAGTAGATTAATTTTTATTATTTTATTATTTCTCTTGGTTTGCAGAGAAATAATGAAATAATATGCATTGTAGTATGATGTAGCCCCAGTTGCTTTTTTAATTTTTTGGTATCATTGCTAAAAAAGCAACCGCTATGAACAATATCAAGGAACTTCCCATGATATTTTCTTCTGTGATTTTAATTTTCATCTTAACACTTACCTCTAGGCTGGAGCAATAGCACAGCAGTAGGGTGTTCGCCTTTCACATGGCAGACCTGTATTCGATTCCTCCGCCCCTCTCGGAGAGCCCGGCAAGCTACCGAGAGTACCTCGCCAGCACAGCAGAGCCTGGCAAGCTACCTGTGGCGTATTTGATATGCCCAAACCAGTAACAATAAGTCTCACAATGAGAGACATTACTGGTGCCTGCTCGAGCAAATCGATGAGCAACAGGATGACAGTGAACACTTACCTCTAATACATTTGAATTAATTTTTTTGAGTAGTATAACGTAGAAGTCTAGTTTTATTTTCCCAACACTTACTGAAAATATGTTCCATTTCTTATTGTTTGTTTTTGTTGCTGTTGTTAAACATCAATTTGTATGATTTTATTTCTAAGATTTTGATTCAATTCCATTGGTATATGCCTATTTGCCTTCATTATCATACTGTTTGGTCATTAAAGTTTAGTAATATAGTAATATAACATCACACAGTATGATGTCTCCAGTTTTGTAATAAATATTTTAAGCTGATATTTATGGAATTCTTATTATAAGCTTGGGACTGGACTAAGTGCTTGAAATTGACTTATTGAAACAGAGCATCCTGTAAGGTAGGTGCTATCATCTTCTCTAAAGATGGAGAATTATATACAGTAACTTGTCCAGTAAATCATAGAAGTGTCATAGAATTTGGGTTCAGTTCCAGATTTTTATAGCTAGAATGGAAAGCTCAAAGTCTCTATCTCAACTTTTGGTTGTTAAGTCATTATTTGAGGGTTTGCCAAGGTATTTGTTGCTAGTTGAGCTTTCTATGTTATTCTTTTTGTTTATTGAGCTTAGTTTACTTCTATGCTATTTTCCAATCTAATTTTGTGTGCTCCTACTGCACTGTCAGTTTTGAGGAAGTTGGAGATGTCACATGGCTGCTTATGGGACCACGTGTTCCAGAAGCTCCAGAATGCACAGTACTAGACTAGTAAGTTTTTATGATGGTGGCTATGGCATGAGGATGTGTCTGCTGGGGCTTCCAGCAGTGCAAGAAAGGTAGCGGGAATTTGCCTTTCCCCGTTCTCAAAGACCTCAGTCTAAAGATCATTGTACCTGGAACTTTTGTTGGTTTGGTGTCTCTACAGAGATTATTCAAAAGTAGTGAAGTTGGGCTTCTGGTATGGTGGTGGCTGTGGAATGTGAATCCAACAGCCAGGGCTTCAGCAGGAGGGGAAGTCAGCTTGTTCCTACCTCAAGGGAGTTCTAGTATTTTTTTTTCAGTATTTTGAATATTTTGAATTTTTGCAGGTTAGCTGATGAGTTTACATGGCGGCAACTATGAAATGTGGGTGTGGCTGCTGTGGCATCCAGAAGTGTGCATGTGGGGGCGTGGTGGTGGGTGAGGGATTGGGGGAAGGTTTCCCACCAGTTTAGCAATAACTCACATCCTTCAGACCAACTAAGTCTGCCCACCAAAACTCTGAGAAGACCCCAGAATTTTCAGCCTGAAAAATAGAAGTACCTAGAATTTTTGTCAAACTGTCTTTCAAATGATTTGATAATGAAGGAAGCATTCTAGAGGTGAAAAGAGCAGACAATTTGATTTTTAAAAGGGTCAATTGGGAGCTGGAGTGATAGCACAGCAGGTTGGACGTTTGCCTTGCACGCGGCCAACCCGGGTTTGATTCCCAGCATCCCATACAGTCCCCTGAGCACCGCCAGGAGTAACCCCTGTGCATCGCCAGGTGTGACCCAAAAAGCAATAAAATTAAATAAAATAAAAGGGCCAATTTTCCCCATATATTACATATGCATTTTTATGAGTGAATAAAAGTTTGAGTGTAAACTTGTTTTATTAAAACTGTTCCTTAATTATTTTACTGTACTGATAAACTTATGCTAGTGTTTACTTCATATACACTTGATACTCTTCTTTAAATGAGTCTAAAAAGAAATGCAATTCATAAAACAGTATTATTATTACTTCTTAGCCTTTTGGATAAGATCAAGTGAAAACAGTATTATTAATGCAGTCCAGTGGTTTGAACGGGACAATTTCATGCTATTAATCAATATCACTGGTTCCTTTTTGTCCTTTCCACCATCTCTCTCCATTAAATTAATATTATGGAGTAATTAAGAAAATGCTAACACCAAGCTGATACATTGTCCTAAAATAAGAGATGTTGAAAATAATTTTTAAAGTAGTCATTTTTATATTGTGGTATTCAATTTTATGTAGTGTATTATTTAATATCATCTCTTGTTCTATTTATGTGTACATAATCATAGAATCACTGAGTTAAATGCTGGGAATTTTATGCAGATTAAAGAAATGGACATAAAGTCACTCAGTAAATATGAAATACTTATAATTTACCTTTGGTGTAAATAGACATAAACTCCAAATTTGGATAGAATATTAGAAGTATCCTTAGCTTTCCTTTCTGCTAATGCTACTTTCACCATTTTAGAAATCATCTATGGAATATTTTCAAGTGATGTAGTGGATTTACTCATAAGAACTGTGATTATATTGTTAACTTTCTTATGAGGCCAAGTAGAAGAAAATAGCCTACAGCAAATTTGGGAAAACATATATGTTGGCTATCAGCTCTTTTTTATTAGATTTTTAAATGATTGAAATATTTAAAACCACAGCTTCTAGAAGACCATTTGTTCCTGCCAGTCTGTATCTCTCCTTGAACTTGACCTTGGCCTTTCTCTGGGCATTGCGTTTAAGAGCTGGATCTCTGAAGAAATCTTTGTTGAGAATGGTTTTGTCCAAGGGAATGTCCACGGAGTAGCTTGTGGGCATGAGGTGATTATAGTTATAAACTTTCACAAAAGACTTGATCTTGGACCTTTTGGAAATTTTCTACTTGCCCATGGCAGCTGTCACTTTGCAGGGATAGTAGTCGATCCCAGCCATGGGAATTTGGCTGTAGGAGCGGTCTGAGGTGCCATCATCAATGATCAATGTTCTTCACGATGACCACTTTGCGTCCTGAGTGGCGTCTGGCCAGGACCAGCACCACCTTCCCAGGTTTCATGAACTTGCCCATTTCGACAGCAACCACTCAGGCCTACAGCTGGTTATCTACTCTTTTAATGATGAAGTCAGTTAACAACTCTTGAAAGACATTCATGTGTTAGTTACTCTAAATAGAAAACCAAATATGGCCTTAACCTCACGAACAAAAAGACTTATGTAGGCCATTTAAGCTGAGAATATTTGTTCTCCATTCTCGGTCAATATTCTCAATCTCTGTCAACAAAATATCCTTTCAATATTTTACTGGATAAATGCTAAGTTGTATCTTGAGAACTGTCAGTAGATAGAAGCTCATTCACTGTGTTTTATCTTTTCTGATACCTACTGGGTTTCTACAGTGCATCAATCAGGTCTATGATACATACTGATTTTGGTAGCATAGAACTAACATGTATAGCCTTCTACAACAGGAGGCTTTATTATTGCTGACTTTACAGACATCTCATATATGTACATATATGTATATATATATATATGTTATTGATATTTGTCTTATAGATAGGCATTGGGATCGAGGGCATGTATATATTAAGTGACCAAGTGGGATATAACCCTCTTTAATTTGGTCTTACAGCTTCTGCCTAAGCTAGAAAATCTTTTTGTTTTGCCCACTAAAGTAAAGAAATAAATTTCTTTTCCTCCGTTAGCGTCCATGTGTTCCATTGCTGCCTGCCATTTTAGAAAGTGCGGGGCAGTGCTGAGTTCTCGAGTAATGACAAGGTGTCTGCCTTCCTCGTTAACAAGCTTTGTTTGAATCATTTAGATGGCATTCTTAATGTTCCTGAGACCTGCTTTGTGTTTGTTTAATTATAATATAGTCTGGCACTTTGACATTTAATTTTCTTGTTTGGTTGTAATTATCTTCCATGAGAGTAAGAGCAGAGTTGGATTATATTTACTTCCTTTCTTGCTTTCTTTTTATTTTCCCCCCCTTAACATGCAAATCTGACTGTGACTCACTGTGCTCTGATGAAACTCCATTCGGGTGACTGATTTGGAATCAGCCTTAAAGTCTGTCGTACTGCAGCCAGCCTGTGTCAACCTGGTTGGAGCCCCAGGTTGATGGCACAGACTGCGGTGTGGTGCTGCCCTAGGTCAGCACATTAGGCAGTGCCAGTGGGATCACATGCGGCCTCTATATGCTGTAAATGCGCTCAGGGTCATCAAGAAACCTCAACAAGATAGTGGGGAACCTGCCAAGTGTCCTCTGAATTTTTTATAGATAATTAGGAGTTTTCAAAAACAAATAGCTTCATCCTCAAGAATCAGAGTTCTCTGGGGTCAAGTTATATTTGGCTGTCCTCTTAGACCCGTTATATGGGTCCATTCATTAATGATTGTACAGTATCTTAGAAAGTAAAACAAATATCTTCTACTCCCATACAGCATTTCTGATTCTATAATGGCCTGAATCCCTCATAACCCCACAAGAAAGGGCTTCTTATCATTTCCTATCATTTAGTTGTTTTCCGTTGCATACTACCTTTGTAGCATTCCCCATCAATGGGCTACCTTATATCTAATTATAGACTCCATATTTTTTCAATCACCATTTTAATGCAAAAAAGTATAATACAGCCAGGTTAGAACTCTATACACTTTAGAAGGGATAAAAAAAACAGATGTTTTTCTTATTTGTGGACTTCATCTCTTAATATTTATCATTCCATTGCTATGCTCAGCTAAATGGCATATTACCTATATCTTCCTCCATTAGTGTTTGCTTCACTCCACTGTTGTTTCAGGCTCCCCTTGGAACCAAGCCACCACTTTGGGGAGCTCAGTTTTATAAACCAAATTTTTCATGTGACTACGATTCAGCAACACAATTCTATTGGATTGACTTTATCCACATTAATCATCATCATCACTCCAGTCAACTAAGAACCCTTCCCAGCCAATTTTCAGCATTTGGAGAACTAGTAGAGTTCTTTAAGAGTGGGGGAAAAGTGTTTTAAGGCACTGGGTCAACAAGAAGAGAGGGAGCAGAAGGAAATATCTGCATAAGATGAGGCCTGTTGAGGGTCTTAACCTCTTGAGGTGAGAGGTCAGAAGGAGCTGTGGGGTATAAGAAGTCCAGGAAAGGGAAAGGTTTGAGGACATACTGCAGTGTATTAATGTTTGGTTTTCCAGAAAGCTGCCCCTGACTTGGAAACAGGTTATCCAGGAAATTTCTCAGAAAAGACTTGAATCCACACCTGGTAAATCAGAAAGAAGCAGGAAGATGAGTTTCTACTCTACAGTATGTATCCAGAAGGTCAACTTGTACAGAGTGCTGAAGATTAGATGAGATGTAAGAGCTGTCCTAGATGGGATGAGGGGTCGGGATCTGTGTGTTCATAATCACTCACTAGACAGCGACTGTTCCAGGAAGAGGCAGGAAGTGATTTAGTGGTAAGACAGCTTGCTTTGGCACTGGCCGTCACTTTAAGGGCTTATAGCTTAAATCAGTCTACTGGCATGCCTAGAAATTTGGGCAAAATATCCTTTATTCCTAAGGATATCTGGTGACAAAACAGAGCATCCACCACATTGTGAGTTTTGAAAATATTAATATTTTTATAAGACAAATGAAGTTGAAATTGACTTTTTAAACATATGTACGTTTTTTTGAATTTGCATTTAAAGTGTGACTGGGAAGAGACTGGGCTGCAGAGGTCCCAAGAAATTTCAAATTTATACCCAGACATTTAATATTAGATTCACAAAGCCACTGGTTGGTACCTGTTTATAGAAAATGAATCTGCATACATAGGGAAAAATGGTAAGAAGTTATTTTTATTATATTTTAATAAAACATCTATCTATTTATCTTGTCTTCAAAGTTAGATCTCTTTGACCTATAAGGAGATGCTGAATTTTGACTGTGTTTTAGGTTTTTACTTCTATCAAATTATGATAAACAAGAATAAGGGTAATAGTCACTTTGAAGTTGCTCCCAGGGAAATTGACTAAAAGAATAGTTTTTTGTTGTTGGTTTTAGGGCCACACTTGGCAGTGCTCTGGGATTACTTCTGTTCTGTACTCAGGGATCACTCCTAGTGGTGTTTGGGGGACCATGTGTGGTGCCAGGGATTGTATCTGGATCTGCAACATGCAAGGCAAGTGCCATACCCGCTGAACTATCTCTCCAGCCCAAGGAAATGTTTTATATAAACCCCTTGTACATAGTGCATTGTGATGGAATGCGAATTTTATCTCCATTTCAAAACAAATATTGCTTACTCCAAATTGTTTAATGCACATACCTTAAGTATTAAAAACAACTGCTGGGCATATTTAGGCACAGCGTGCCTAGTCAATTTGAAAAAGTCAAGATGTTGGGGCCGGAGCGATAGCACAGCGGGTAGGGCGTTTGCTTTGCATGAGGCCGACCCGGGTTCGATCCCTGGCATCCCATATGGTCCCCCAAGCACTGCCAGGAGTAATTCCTGAGTGCAAAACCAGGAGTAACCCCTGAACATCGCTGGGTGTGACCCAAAAAGCAAAAAAAAAAAAAAAAAGTCAAGATGTTTTTAGGTTAGTTTAATTCTCAGACAGGCATTCTCCAAAATGGCTGTTAGTGGTTTGGGACTTAACCTCTCTCATTTTAAGCACCAACCAGATAGAGCCTCTTTCTTAGTAATGGTTGCAGTCAACTTTGTATGATATATGCTCTTTGGCTCTCATTGGTTCTCTTGAGTCACATGCCAATTCCTGAACCAATCACTGTAGTTTGTTGGGATAAGGGACATAGTCTCTTTGAGCATGTGGTTATTATGTGTCCACCCTAAACCCAAGACCTTCCATCAGTTTCTTTGGATCTGAGTGGATTGATAATATGGTAGGAATGTGTCTGAATGGACACACCATGCTATCAAAAACCAAAAACGAATAAATGAATGAATGCCAGTCAGAAAAGAATAACAACAACAAAAAATACCCCATGATATCTTCTGCAGTTTCAGGCAGAAGTGACAATTCTGCCTCACCACTTCTAATCAGCAAGTTGTTTTCATTCTTTTCCCCTCAATGTTCTCATATATAAAAGAGAACTGGTAATTCTAACTTGGCAGGTTTGGTGTGAGGATGGTTGTTAATATGAACATTGAAGTGCTTTGGAACATAGGAGGTGCTCAATAATTAAGAGCTATCATTGTAATTAATAACAAGTACACTCGGGCATCCATATTAGCATTTCCACAAGTATTATCTCTTTTCCAATTAGGAACATCTGAAAGCCTTGAAATTGGACTGACTACTGATGACTTCTACTTTTCCATGGGAATTTTAGTATTGCTCTGGTACCAGGAAGAAAGAACACATGAGATATCCTTTCCACAAATTGAGAACAGAGAAATAGTATACTCACTCCAAAAATATTACAGAAGTGTATTTTGTAGCCTAATTCTGAATCTTGAAAGATTGAACCCAAGTAAATAGAATTCCATTCAGGTCTTTTTCTTAAGGGTACATTTAGCAAATCAGAGTAGCAGGAAAACATCTGTCAGATGGTACCCAGGTGGCTGTTAAATACATCAAAGGCAGGAAACTCAAGAGAGGATGAATAGTTATGAAATTCAACTGTGATGGGTTTTGATGTGGGTAACTGAAAGGTTACAGATAAATGAGATGGTATGCCTGAAAGAAAGGGATCTGAGCTGGGGACTAAAAAAGGATGTAGTGCCATTGCTCAGTGCTTCCTGAGGACATAGATCTCATCTGCCATTGTGGGAATACAATGCCAATAGCAATATCCAAGAAGGAAAAATAGAGCAGTCTTTTAGTCAAGCATACTTAGGCATGTATCCTTTTGTGTCAACTTAGTTGATGTTTCAATGCCTTGGATCTTAGATTTTTTTCATTCATACTCACCTTGCTAGTAATGTTCTGGATCCAGCATAATTGGCCTAATAAGATCTTTTAAACATGAACCTCTCCTTAAAAAAAAAATTGCCTCCCTTGTTAATCCCTCTGCTTGGAATACTCAACTCCATCTTTCCCACAGTTACTAGGTCCAACCTTTTTGTGGAAGTTTTTCCATTTTCCAGAATCTTTTTATGGCCCTGTAGCTCACTCTTTTTATTGTCTTCCAGATCCCTCTGTTCTCTTTTGCAGTTAATATTTTACATTCTGTACATCACTCAGAGATTGAACCCATAGATTTTCACATATAAACCAAAAGCTCTACCACTTAAACTACTTCTCTGACCCTCGGCTCTTTTTTGTGTGCTACTCTTAAACTGCTAGTCTCATGAGCACAGAATTCGAGCTAATACGCCTCCAGTTGGATGTCCAATGTCAAGGATAGTCTGGGTGTGCCAGGTTAAGGTCTCTGTATTTTTGAGTGGATTTATCTTCATAAGAACAAAATGCACTGGATTTTATTATAACCGAACTGCTTCTAACAATAAGCTTCTGGATTATAATTAGGTAAAAACATCAAGGAAGGATCTTTCTAAAATTTCTCTCTTCAGAGCTCTAGCTAAGTTTAAAGTGGTCTGATGGAGCCTTCTTCACTCTAAAGTAAAACTTGCATCACATGTCTTTGTGACTCTACATTTCATATGGGCATTTATTCTCATGGGTATATACATTTGATTCTGGTAGTGAGTCAGGAAACGGGCTCCACAAGCTATCACTTACCATCTCACTGGGACAAAAAAATCAGGTCTTTTTCTGAAACTAAAATTTTCTATCTTTTGAGGGCAGTAATAACAACAGAACAATTCACATCCACATCATGAGTACTTATTATGTTTTATGTTATGCTAAAGACAATAATGGGTGCTAACACCTATGAGCATTTATGTGCCCCTCTATTTACTTATTTTCTTGCTTACTTCTCATGAAAATTCTATAAGGTAGACTAAATTATTAACTTGCAAGCATCTGAGAAAAGTAATGCCAAGGAAGATTAAGAAGTTTGTCTATGATCACATAGAAAGTGGCCAAGCTGTGATATAAACCAATATGTGTTCAGAGTCTGTTTTCTTAACTTCTGTGTTAATCCTATTTAACTGATAAGGTAATGGGGGAAACTTGTAAAAGTAACTTTATTATTATGTGCCAAAATATCACATTAGTTAAATAATAGTGGCAAAATAATAATACAGTAATGCCCAATGCTCATCCTTTGGTTCTTGATGGCCCTGCCAATATATTGACTGATATTTCTTAGGCAAATCTGCTTAGTATGACATAAACTCAGCAGAGTTTCTTAAGGGTAAGAATCATATATCAACTCCCTTAACAATTCTATGACCTAACTAAAACATGTTATCAGTATTTAATATTTGTGTAATGATACATTTATCATGGAAAAAATAGAGCAACAATCAGTCCCAAAAACAACTTCACATTACCCTTTTCTTCAAGGTCTTGCGATAGTATAATGAAAGTTGACTATTAGATTACCTAATTCTAGTCAGAGGCAAGTTTTCACAAATGATGTTCTTTGTTTCAGACGTCTAATGTGAGAATCTCCAAATTACCATTTTTTCATACTGCATTTGACCAAAACAGTATTGTTCAAATACATAAAAGAACCCACCGAATTCAATCTATTCCTTATTCTTGAGGAATTAACATTATGTGTATATACATGCCTATTTATGTATCCTTGGAAATCTTTTCTTTAATGCATTTTCATGCATCATCAGGGAAGTAAAGTTGCATTCTTGTAAAGCTATTGTGAAAATCCAGGCAAATAATGGTAAAAATGTTTGGATAGCTGCAAAGTGTGGAACAAATGGGAAGTGGTATTCTAGCAATCATCCAAGGAAATAAGTCACATGTAAGGTACCTAATAGTTTGGCCACATTATCCAGTAAAAATAGAAACTCTCCTTTTCCTGACAGGTGGAAGTGAATTAGCTCTCCATTTCTTATTAGGAAGGTTGTCTGTCACATGGCAAGCAATACTTTCCCTTTACTAACTTTTATTTATATACATAATTTATGATGAGTTATGGGGACAACTATATCTCTATATTTGTTTCACTCTCTTTAGTTCTCACCTATGTTCTTTCCTGAACTACCAATATAAGGACTGTAGTGACTATATTGTAATTTTTCTGTACATGTTACTGCTTTTCTATACAATAAACAACTCTATAAAACTAAGTGGGGGCTATAGCATAAATAATATAATTCTTTATGCATTGTTTTTCAACTTGGCTTAAATCGTATTTACTAAATATATGTATAGGATACCTACTTGTTTTAAAAACACTGAAACGATTCATGAAAAAGTCATATGATATTAAATGGAATCAAATACAGCAAAATATACTTTACCATTTTTCCTCCTGGAGAATAGATGGGGTATTTATTTTTCTTTTTATATTTTACAAGTAAGACTAAAATAAGCAATCTTTTACATGTCTCTTTTGAACATATGTGAATTTTTTAGATTAATAAATATTAATGATCTAATTTCAATTATTGAGTTATGTAGTTATGCCTAAAACTCACATTAATTAAATAAATAATAAAGGCAAATTAATAATTCAGTTTGTCCAGTGCTAGTCTTTTGACTCTTGATGGCCATGTGAATTGACTGATTTTGTACTATGTAGTATAGAGATCTACAAAGGGACTAACCATGTTAATTTTACACTATTCTGTAATTTTAAGATGACTAATTTCCCACATAATCATAAAATTATGGTCAAACTGCATGCTTGCTAGCTCAATGATTAACAAATTACATTTCATTGTCTCTGATGTAGAAATTACATTTCACTGTCTCTGTCTCTGAATAGAAACTTTTTTATTCAGAGCCTTTGTTTTTGAAAAATTATATTGATTTGTAAAAGTTCTCCACACATTATTCCAACTGCATTTTGTCATATGTATACATACATATTTTACCAATATTTCATAAGCATGTGTATTTTAATAATTATTTAAAAGTTTATTTAAATAAAGTTTTGATTTTGTAGCACAGATACTTTTAATCTTTCATGTCTCAATACATATTTCTTTTAGGAGATATTAGATCAGGATCAGTTCCCTTGCTATACCCCACAATGATACACATTATAATACCTTTACTATATACTTTTCCTTATTATATACTTTTTATTATATGCTTTTTATTGTATACATCTTATATACTTTTCTTTATTATACAGCAGGCATATTGATAGTTAATTTTTGCCTAATCATTAATTTTGTATGTTACCCACAAATAATAGGAATATATGTAAATATATTAATTGGAATATAATTTTCCCTGGGCTGGAGCGATACCACAGCGGTTGGGCATTCGCCTTTCATGAGGCCGACCCGTGTTTGATTCCTCCGCCCCTCTCAGAGAGCCCGGCAAGCTACCGAGAGTATGGAGCCTGCACAGCAGAGCCTGGCAAGCTACCCGTGCGTACTGGATATGCCAAAAACAGTAACAATAAGTCTCTCAATGAGAGACGTTACTGATGCCCGCTCGAACAAATCGATGAGCAATGGGATGACAGTGACAGTGACAGTGTTTGTTTATTTTGGAATTTTAGGCAACAACCGGTGATTCTCAGAGCTGACTTCTGACTCTGTGCTTAGGAAGCACTCCTAGCAGAACTCAAGGGAACCATACACAGTGTCAGCGATCAAACCTGACTTGGAAGCTTTCTAAGCAAGTGGTCCGCCTGCTGCAATATCTCTCTAGCCTTAGGATTGCTTCTAATTTTAGAAAATGTTTTTTCCAAGACCACAGCACTAATACATAGTAAGTCACTGTCACTGTCACTGTTGTCCCGTTGTTCATCGATTTGCTTGAGCGGGCACCAAGTAACATCTCCATCGTGAGACTTGTTGTTACTGTTTTTGGCTTATCGAATATGCCACGGGAAGCTTGCCAGGTGGGCAGGATACTCTCGGTAGCTTGCCAGGCTCTCCAAGAGGGGTGAAGGTATCGTGCCCAGGTCGGCTGCATGCAAGGCAAACGCCCTACCTGCTGTGCTATGGCTCCAGTCCACATAGCAAGTAAAAGAACAAATACTTAACAATTGAATGAGCTTGGAAATAAGGCAAACCTCAATCTGAATCTTCCCTCTTTATCTGTCCTACCTCTGTAATCTTGAACATGTCTCTCAAACTTCTTTTAGCATATTTCCCTGCCTGTATATATTTTGCAATTTTAGTTTTGGTTTGTCTTTAAAAAAATTCAATGTTGAGAGGAGAAGGACAGGGAAGAAATTGGGAGGGGATGTCAGAAGAGGCTGATGGGAATTAACAGGGGCGTGGAAAGGGACTTTCAGGGTTGTGGAGGAGTGGCATAGCTGTATGTCAAAATCACAGTCTACAATACTGAAACCAGGAGATCTGAACCACACCAAAACTTAAAAATGTGCCTGTCAAGGAGGCAGGCTGGGGGATGGGAGGAAATTTAGCGACATTGGTAGAAAGAAGTTGACACTAATGGTGGGACTAGTGCTGGACCATTGTATACCTGAAACTCAACTATGAATAACTTTGTAAATCATGGTGTCTTAGTAAAAATATTTTTTTAATTAGTAAAAACAAAAACGTTGATGTTGGGATATAGCGTTCATTTTCTTCATTCTCTCTCAGTATTTGATATCAATTATACCTGATTTTAACTGTCCAGAAGATTATTAGATAAAAACTAGAAATCTGTGGGCTAGTGAAATAAACAGGTGTAGTTCCTGAGGAAGTAAATTGAGACTTCAAATGTGCCTAATGTTTTTAATTCTTGCTTTCTAAAATTTTGGCAATTGCATCCACATTTTTTTTCCCTTAACATAGCAAAATTTCCTACTTTAAAACAAAACATTTTCAACCTTTCTGGATCAAGGGAGCCATTTAGCATTCTTCCAAAGAGAAAATGTTCCTTATATTTCCCCGGGCAGTCAGTGTGTTAGATTGCTATGGGCCACATTGCCAAGATTATAACCAAAAAAAGCCGAAACACCAAGTCTCATTCTGTATAAAATTTCAACTCTCAGAGAATAGAAATATGTTCAAAGAAGCAAAAAATGCCCTAAGTAATCATGCTTTAAAGAATATTTGTTTTTACCAAAAGCTATACTAACCACTAATGCAATTCTAAGTACCACGATCAGATAAAAGTTTCACTTTATCTCATATTTATGTGGCAAAATGTATAAACTAAAATGTTTGATATTTTATTTTACAAAATAATAAATAAAATCTTATTTTAATTACTGAAATAAAAATATTCAAAACAAATAAATGGTTGCATCCATTAAGATTTGGATCTATGAGGTTATGCAACCATGTGAAAAGCAGTGTTCTATTATAATCTACACATGGTGGGTAATAATAGGTTTAAAAGTGCTGAATTGTGTTTTGCTTCAGGGATTGACCACTGATTACCAAACAGTTGTGAGGGGTAAATCATGCTTCATGCTGGTTTCTGGCTGTAGTTTTCATGTCATTCTGAGAGTTGTTAGATGGCCATTCTTCTTTACCTCAGTCACAAGATTATTGGAGATGATGTTACCAAAGGCAATTTGCATATTGCTCCTTGACACCAATTAATTATTTTATTTCAAAAAATATGCCATTGTAGAAATAACCCTCTTTATGACTCTTAGTGTGTGTGAATTTCTCCTAGTGTTTTTCCAGAAGGGTGGAACATTTTCAGTGCTGCTGGCAAAATATGTGCAGCAATTAGAATAACAATAAAAAAACAGCTAGCTTCTGTTTGTGGGATGGTTGTTGTATGCCAGGCATCATGCTAAGCACTTTACACATATTATCTTATCTGAAACTCCCAACCACTCTAGGTGGTAGGTATCTTGATTACACCAAATTCAGTGGAAATAATGAAATTCAAAGATTCAGAGAGGATAAGGAAGAGGCCCAAATCCACCCAATTCATCAGTGTATCTCTCCATTGCATGTAGGGAAATAAATGCATTAACTAGCAATAACAGATAACAAGCGTACTAAATATGATATGTTTATGCATTGTATTAATTTATATTATGTGATGCATGTAGCTTTATCGCTATGACATTACTGCATTAGGTATTTTTGGTACTTCAACTTTTTTCCATTTTTATTATTTAATGTGTGCAAAATCATGCTTAGAATTAAAATGGTAATTGTAAAAATGAACATTTTTCTCCCTTATGGCATCAATTATTAAAGTCCTAGAAATGCATTGCATCTTTGAAAGCTCAGTTCTCTTTTTATTTAACCTCCAGTTATCTAAATTACCTTGGCTCTTATTAAGATTAAATAAGTGAAGACAATGCATTTAGAATATCTCCTTGCTCAAAATAAGTAGCCTAGTAAGGTTAGCTAGTCCTAATAATAACCACAGCAGCATAACTACCAGTCAAAGTGGGACTTGTGCCTAGAGAAGATCAGCTGTGACTAGTTTTACCCTTTCTTTGGGCGTGATTATTCCTACCTACTTGAACAGCCCCTTGAATGACGTCAGCTCCACAGTTAATTCTGAAGCTGGCATACCATCTAGATGAAAGGATTCTCTAATTGCCATTCAGTTCAGTAATTTATCATATCAAAAAGCTCCTCAAGCTTTTTCTTCCAAGAAAAGCTATTAGTCTTAAAATAAAATTTCAAGAGTTACCTTTCTGACAAAACAAGTTTTATAGAAGTGAAAACTCGGCAGGAATGATAAAACTCCATGGGCAAGTCAATATCCCATTCATTTCTAGGGAGAGAAAGAGAGAGAAAAGTTTTCAATCACTCCTTCCCAAGCAATCCTAAATAAGTATCCCTTTTAGAAACAATATTAGTTTTGGTATTCCTTCTTTTTTTCACAACATCTTCAGTTCTCATATTAACAGCCTCCTTTCTTTTTTTTTCTTTTTGGGTCACACCCAGTGTGATCAGGGGTTACTCCTGATTTTGCACTCGGGAATTACTCCTGGCAGTGCTTGGGAGAACATATGGGATGCTGGGGATCGAACCCTGGTCGGCTGCGTGCAAGGCAAATGCCCTACCCTCTGTACTATCCCTCTTGCCCCCCAACCTCCTTTTTTCTTAGCACACCAAGAACACTCATCAATCAGTCCGTGAGCTGTCAGTTTCAAAAGATATGTGGTAATGGTGGAAGGGGGGAGCAATGCCCTCTCAATAGCTCAGGAATCATTCATACTCAAAATCCAACAGAAAAATAAGCAGGGGCCAGAAAGATAGTACCAAGGCTAAGGCATTTGCCTTGCACGAGGTCAAGCACAATGTGACGTGGCCCTGGAGGCCCTGTTACACCACTGGGATAGCCTGGGTAATCCTCTCACACTGCAGATCCTGAGAAGCACCACATTGTGTGGATGGAGTAACCTCATACCTCAGGCTTTCACAGTGAACTCTGGGCATTGAATAGCTGGCCCACTTGACCTAGAATGGCCTACCACTTGGAAACACCACCCCCAAACAAACAAATAAGCAAAGAGTAAAACTTAAATATTTTATATCTGCACTCTATTTCATGCCATAATTCACTATTTATGATCTCAGAATCTCTCTAGTACTTTAATTAGGGGAACGGCCTGACCACACTTAAGGAAACTGATGTTGTATCTAATAGATTTTAGAAAGCTCACCAAAAGGGAGGGATGGAGGCAGGCAATAGGACAATGGTGGAGGGAAGAGGATTCTCTGAAGTGGAGGGTCTAATACTGGAATTTTTAAAGCATGAAGTCCTACTATAACAATATTGTAAGACATGGTACCTAAAATAAACTTTTAAAAATTTAAATAGAAAGGGAAAAAAATTAAAGTAACCTATTGCATGACAAAATTTATTTGAGTGATCTTGATATTATTTACTAAGATCTGGGTTCAACCACCTAAACTTGCTCCAGAATTACTAATCTGG
Source organism: Sorex araneus (assembly GCF_027595985.1). Lineage (NCBI taxonomy): Eukaryota > Metazoa > Chordata > Mammalia > Eulipotyphla > Soricidae > Sorex > Sorex araneus. Next base: position 59,877,736 of record NC_073305.1, read on the forward strand.
AAAATGAGAGATCTGATTTAAATGGGTAGTTTTTAATTCATTGTACTCTTAAGAATATTACCTGTTAAGTCCATACAAAACAGAAATCAAGGTTAGGGATTTTGCTCAGCAGTAAAGTACATGTCTTACATATGTAAATTCTTGGATTCAGTCCCTAGTCCCACAATAAATAAGCACACAGAAATTAAGCTAACCCAGTAAAAATAGAAAAGAACCTAGATGTACAAATTGTTAATCTCAGAATTTGCTTCTCTTAATTGAACGTACAGTAATTATCTCATGTTCTCATCAGTGTCTAAGCCCAGTGCAGTAAAGGCTGGTGCACTTGACATAGAAATTATCAGTGTGATGATAATACAATGTTCAACTACAAAGCACTGTGGAACACACAACAGAGAGACCTAAACAATCCAATGATATGAAGTAGAGATTTCTAGGGAAAAAATGGTCTCAAATCTGAGATACAGTACAGTGGAGAGGGCATTTGTTTTGCATGTGGCTGACCTGGGTTTCATCCCTGGCACTCCGTATGTCCCTCAAGCCCACCATGTGTGTCTCTAAGCACAGACAAGGACCGAGTCCTGAGTACCACCAGAGATGGCCCAAAAGCAAAACCAAAACTAAATGGCTTCAAATATGAGACCAGACCTCAAGTATGAGACCAGAAAAACTTGGACAAGAGAAGAAAACAAATATGTAATATATAAATGCAGAGATAATATGTTATGTTTATTTATCTTTATAGTCCCTTTATGAATTGGGCACATTTGTCGGGTAACAGCTTTATTTAACAAAGGGTGGATACTGCTGGTGGGAATGCCTACTGGTCCAGTCCCTTTGGAAAACAATATGGACGATTCTCAAAAAATGAGAAATTGAGCTCCCATTTGACCCAGCAATACCACTGCTGGGAATATATCCCAGAAAAGCAAAAAAGTGTAGTCGAAATGACATCTGGCACTGTTTACAATAGCCAGAATCTGGAAAAAACCCGAGTGCCGAGAACAGATGACTGGTTAAAGAAACTTTGGTACATATATACAATGGAATACTATGTTATGTTAGAGAAGATAAAGTCATGAACTTTGCATATAAGTGGATCAACATGGAAAGTATCATGCTAAGTGAAATGAGCCAGAAAGAGAGGAACAGACATAGAAAGATTGCACTCATCTGTGGAATATAAAATGGCAGAGTAGGAGACTAATACCCAAGAATAGTAGTATATAAAATACCAGGAGGTTGGCTCCATGGCTTGGAAGCTAGCCTCACACACTGGGGGAAAGTCATCCCAGATAGAGAAGCACCAAGTAAAATGTGATTGGAAATCCCGAGCAGGGAGGGAGATGCACGCTGAAAGTAGACTAGAGACTGAACGTGATGGCCACTCAATACCCCTATTGCAATCCACAACACCCAAAAGGAGAGAGAGAGAACTAATTGGAATGCTCTGCCACAGAGGCAGAGCGTGGTGGGGGGGATGGGATAGGGGGGTGGGAGGGATACTGGGTTCATAAGTGGTGGAGAATGAACACTGGTGGAGGGATGGACTCTCGAACATTGCATGAGGGAAAAAACAAACACGAAAATGTGTGAATCTGTAACTGTACCCTCACTGTGACTCACCAATTAAAAAATAAATAAATTATAAAAAAAGGTGGATACTCAGAGGCTAGGTTAGCATCCTCAAGGTTTTAACTCTCATTAGAGCACTTACGGAGAGCTATTTATTATATATAAAACTAAATAGTTTAGTATCAGAGCCCCCCCACACACACTCCCCCACAACCATATTAGCAAAGAAAAGAGAGAGGAGTAGCTTAGCTAAAGTCCCAGAAATGAGAGAACATGATGCCAGTCAGCTGGAAGGGCTCCAGGAATATTATGTAGAGATCAAAGAAAAGGGTAGCAAGTGATAAACTATGTCAGATGAGAAGGAGCTGAACAAGAACATATCTTCAAAGTACGATGAATTATAAAACTCTGGAAGTCATTCTTTCATGGACTTATATTGGAGACTGACATTAGCAATTCCATAGGCCAATGAAAAGATTTGACGTCTCATGACTCATCCAATTTAATAGCTGGAATATTTAGAAAGGTGTTCTGTTAACTGTCTTACCTCCAACCACCATTTATAGGGAGAACAAAAACACAGCCCAGGTGTTTAGCATCCTGGTTTGTTTTATTTTTTGAAGAAAATGCAACAAGAGCATTCATTTTTACCCAGGAATAGATGGTTTGTCCAGCTGTAGATGCTGTAGAAAGGAAGCTGAATGTTAATTAGATGTCAACAGTAATTATGGTGATTATGTTTTTTGAATAGCTATTGGGAATAGCTGGATCCACATCTAGAATGTGATGTGAATGACATTTTAATAGTTTTTAGAAGAAAAGGAGAGCAGCCTGTTACTAAGGAAATTACAGTGAATAGAATTATAGTAAAATAGATTTCTTAACAAAGAATTATAACAATGATAATAGTTACACATGCAGTATATAGTGTATGTTAAAGGAAGTTTTTGAGTCAGGATTCCTTAAAACTATTATCTTAAATTATTTGTCTCAAGGTTTCACTGGAGTGTTTCAAGCTATCTTTCTGATTTTCCATAGAACTGGGTCAGATCAGTTTTTATAAACCTATCGTTTTAATGATATTTTAATTACATGCTTTTTATCTACTACTGGGATTCTGGTACTGCAATAACTTGTATTATTATCTACTTCATAAGACATTTTTATTGAATCAATTTATTTAAAATTAAAGTCATGATTTAGAATATTAATATGTAAGGCAGATATTTCTCTTTTTTTGTATCGGAGTTCTCTTTAGAAGGATCTCTTCTTTTTTATATAAAGTATAAAAAAGTCACTTGACTCCTTAAAATAGAGTATCTGCTTTGTGTATTTCTTTGATTCATTTAAAATTCATATGAAAATTACTACCTCATGTAAATCTTGTGGACAAGATAAAATTTATCTGCCCTTTCAAAATGCATTTTAAAAAATCTTCAGGATAGTTGTTGCAATATTCATTGTAATCACAAATTACAAGCCAGTGGTATATGTGAACAAGTAGCATATACTTAGTCATTTGTTCAGTCAATATTAGTCAAATACCTGCTGTGTGTACATGAGATGAATACATCTCTTGTCATCGTGTATACTTATCTAAATCATTATTTGGTAACATTCTAAAGTAAAAGGATACCTTAGTGTGAGTGGCTCTCTATCTCAGTTACCACAACCTGAGTAATTTCAATTCTTCTGCTCACCCAGTTAAGAAATGTGACTGACATAAAATGACAAGCAAGATAGACTTCAATTGTGTCTATAACCTTCTATGGGAGGTCTTCAGAATTCAGTGGGTAGGAAGTAAACAGCAATGAATAAAGCAAATACACAAATTTCACAGAGTACATAAAAAATAAGCAACACAAGTTCAGGAGACTTTCATAGAAGAAATATTCAAGTATTCTGTCATTCTATAGTAGGGTCTATCATTCTATAGAAAGTGTTCTATCATTCTATACTAAATGCAGAGTTATGGCAAGAGTGCATGGTAAGCAAAGAGCTCAGAACTCTCATTCAAGAAAGCAAACAGAATTCTATATGGCCAGATCATAAAGAATAATAGTAATTATGTTTAGTGTTGATGTACAAATATATGTAATGGAATTCAGATAAATTAAAGATCATGGACCATATTAAAGTAGAGCGTATTTCATAATCATAGTTTGGAAATTAAAAAAAAAGAGCAGAGAAACAAAAACAAACCCTTGAACTTTGCAAAACTGAGTTTACCAGGAGAGGAGGAGGGGTAGATTGAAAGGGTGAAAGAGGTCCAAAGAATAATTATGAAAGGGATATTATACTGTATTTGAATAATGGGCATGATGGGGTAACATACATTAAAAATGTGTGAAAGTATCCCTAGAACACATGCAATCTTGCAAAGAAATATTATCTCAATTTTTTAAAGAATGCATATTTACCTCTCAAAAACAGAGAAAAAAAACTAGAACAAGAGGGAAGCAGATAAGTTTTGAGCAAGAAAGGATTATTCTTTTGGGGGGGGGTTCACAGTCGGTGATGCACAGGGATTACTCCTGGATTTGCACTCAGGAATTATTCCTGGTGGTGCTCGGGGGACCATATGGGATGCTGGGAATCGAACCTGGGTCGGCCACATGCAAGGCAAACACCCTATGTGCTTTACTATCACTCCAGCCCTGAAACAGGATTATTCTCTAATAAAACAAAGAACTGGGGAATCCTGATTTGCAGCTTAAAAAGGGAAATTGATCCAATTTTTTGTTTTGCATCTTGATATTTTATCACATAATGACATTTGCCTTTGTTTCAGTGAGATAGTTATGCAACATAATTATTAACTATACATAACAGATTAACAATAATTTCAGTTAATATTCATCTCTACATGTAAATTACAATATTTTTTATTGTGATCATAACTTTTTAAGGTTCATGTTAGTACTTGGCTGGTGGTTGTGATGTCATAATGTATTTTTTTTGGAGGGGGGTTTGGGGAGGTGACACCCAGTGATGTTCAGGGGTTACTCCTGGGTCTCATTTAGGAATTATTCCTGGCAGTGCTCGAGAGACTATATGGGATGCTGGGGCTCACATCAGGGTCTGCCTTATGCAAGGCAAATGCCCTACTACCCACGGTGCTATTGCTCCCACCCTGTCATAACATATTTTCATGAGACATAAAATTGCACCACTGAAACATGTGTAACAGTAAACTAGTATTATTAAATAAAAAATTAAAATAGAATTTTAAAAAGAAAAGATGACTCAGGTGGTCGGGTAGGGCATAGTTTGGAGAGACCAAGATTGACAGCAGGATGACTATTCAGGAAAATACTTAGTGACTATGGGTAGGACTTTGGGTGGCTTGTGCTGGGATAGAAAAGAGTAAATGGACCGCCGAGATGTGATCCCGGGGGCCGCACGCGTGTGCGGCCTCTCCGCAGCTGCACAAGCATGAATCCAGACCCAGCAAAACCTCTTTCAGCATGGGCAACTCCTCGCAGAATGTCTCCAGCCTGAGAACTAAACCTCGGCCCCGTGCCCGCCCAGGAGGGGAAAGGTATTTCTCTCTCTCGCCTCTTTCTCTCCGGGGATGAAGGGTGCGGTGTCCGCCATATTAAGATGACCACAGATTGGGTTTTCAAGCCAGCAATGCTCCAATATCTGGAAGAAATCTCCCTGGACTTAGTGTTAACGTACAGAAATTCAAAACCACGCGGACGCTATTGCGGTCGTGTGACCTTATTTGTCTTCACAGTAGGTCTGAATCTAGTGGGGTACTCCTAACAACAATAGTGAGGTATGTGTTGAAATATTGAATGTAACCAAAGTAAACAGAATGTAAAATGAAATTTATCAGTTACAAGGTAGGGGGTGGGGGGGCGGGATGGGAGGTGTACTGTGTGGGTTTTTTTTTTTTTGGTGGTGGTATATGGGCACTGGTGAAGGGATGGTTGTTTCAGCATTGTATAACTGAGACCTAAGCCTGAAAGCATTGTAATCTTCCACACGGTGATTCAATAAAATAAAATTTTCATTTAAAAAAAAGAGTAAATGTATTTGAAATGAACAGTAAGTAATAAAATCCACAAAACTTTGTTTACTGTCGCTTGAGAACATTTCAATATGGTGGCTTCAATAATAATAAAAATAATAACAATAAAAATAATATTCTGCAGTAGTTGTTCATGCTACCCCTGACACTTGACCAACATCTTATTTAATCTTCACAACATGAATTCAATAGAGTAATTCTATTATTTTGTCTTACATAAAGAAAACTGTGAATCAGAGAAATTGAATTTCTTGTTTAGCATCTCCCTGTGGGTAGTATGGCAGAGAAAGGATTTGGAACACTGGCAGTTTGAGCCCAGAACCCATGTTCTCACTGGAAATGAATTTTGGAGAAAAATAATTTTTTAAAAAATTTCAAAACCATGAGATTATGTTGCTTTAGTGGATGTTTTTTCTTTTTTTAAATGTAGGAGTACTGCTATTTATTCAGCAACTGATTAAGCTGATTCAATTGGGGCATGAGCTCTACATTACTATTTTTAACATTTTTTAATTTTTTTTTTAATAGTTTATTTTTAATTAGTGAGTCAACGTGAGGGTACAGTTACAGATTTATACATTTTTGTGCTCATGTTTCTCCCTTACAAAGTTTGATAACCCATCCCTTCACCAGTGCCCATTCTCCACCACCAGTAAACCCAACATCCCACCCCCCCTTCTCAGTCCCGTCTCCCCCCACCCCACACTGCCACTATGGCAGGGTATTCCCTTTTGTTCTCTCTCTCTGGTTAGGTGTTGTGGTTTGCAATAAAGGTGTTGAGTGGCCATTGCGTTCAGTCTCTAGTCTATATTTGGCCCGCATCATCTTTCCCCCACATGACCAACAACCACATTTTACTTGCTGTTCCCTTCACTGAGTTGCCCAGAATGAGAGAACAGCCTCCAAGCCATGGTGACAACCTCCTGGTACTTATTTCTACTATTCTTGGGTGTTCGTCTTATAGTCTATTATTCTATATTCCACAGATGAGTGCAATCTTTCTATGTCTGTCTCTCTCTTTCTGACTCATTTCACTTAGCATGATACTTTCCATGTAGATCCACTTATATGTAAAAGTCATGACCTCATTTTTTCTAACAGCTGCATAGTATTCCATTGTATATATGTACCAGAGTTTCTTCAACCAGTCATCTGTTCTAGGGCACTCTGGTTTTTTCCAGATTCTGGCTATTGTAAACAGTGCTGCGGTGAACATATAAGTGCATATGTCACTTCGACTATACTTTTTGGCTTTTCCGGGATATATTCCCAGCAGTGGTATTGCTGGGTCAAATGGGAGCTCAACCTCAAGTTTTTTGAGAATCGTCCATACTGTTTTCCAAAAGGGCTGAACTAGCCGGCATTCCCACCAGCAGTGTAGAAGGGTCCCTTTCTCCCCACATCCTCTCCAACAGCGGTTGCTTTTGTTCTTTTGGATGTGTGCTAGCCTCTGTGGTGTGAGGTGGTATCTCATGGTTGTTTTGATCTGCATCTCTCTGATGATTAGTGATGTAGAGCACTTTTTCATGTGTCTTTTGGCCATTCGTATCTCTTCCTTGGTAAAGTTTCTGTTCATTTCTTCGCCCCATTTTTTGATGGGGTTGGATGTTTTCTTCTTGTAGAGTTCAACCAGTGCTTTATATACCCTTGATATCAACCCCTTATCTGATGGGTATTGTGTAAATATCCTTTCCCATTCTGTGGATAGTCTTTGTATTCTGGTCGCTGTTTCTTTTGCGGTGCAGAAGCTTTTTAGTTTAATGTAGTCCCATTTGTTGATCTCTGTTTTTACTAGATTGCTTAGTTCCGTGTCATCTTTGAAGATACCTTTATCTTCAATATCCTGGAGGGTTTTGCCTACCTTGTCTTCAATGTACCTTATGGTTTGTGGTCTGATGTTGAGGTCTTTAATCCATTTTGATCTGACTTTTGTGCATGGTGACAGATCGAGTTCTAAGCCCATTTTTTTGCATGTGGTTGTCCAGTTGTGCCAGCACCATTTGTTAAAGAGACTTTCCTTGCTCCACTTCACATCTCTTGCACCTTTATCAAAGATTAGATGATCATACATTTGAGGTTGTGTGTGGGGATATTCCACCCTGTTCCATTGGTCTGCAGTTCTGCTTTTGTTCCAGTACCATGCTGTTTTAATTGTTACCGCTTTGTAGTAGAGCAATAGCCATCAGGCAAGAAAAAGATATTAAGGGGATTCAGATTGGAAAGGAAGAAATCAAGCTCTCACTATTCGCAGACGATATGATACTATACCTAGAGAAACCTAAAAGCTCTAGTAAGAAACTCTTAGAAACAATTGACCTATACAGTAAAGTCGCAGGCTATAAAATCAATACCCAAAAATCCATGGCCTTCCTATATGCAAACAATGAGACAGAGGAAAGGGACATGAAAAAAGCAATCCCATTCACAATTGTGCCCCAGAAAATCAAATACCTTGGAATCAGCTTAACGAAAGAAGTAAAGGACCTCTACAAAGAAAACTATAAAACGCTACTTCATGAAATAAAAGAGGACATGAGGAAATGGAAAAATATCCCCTGCTCATGGATAGGGAGAATAAACATTGTCAAAATGGCAATACTCCCCAAAGCATTATACAGATTTAACGCGATCCCTATGGGGATACCCATGGCATTCTTCAAAGAAGCGGAGCAAGCAATCCTGAAATTTATATGGAACAATAAACGCCCACGGATAGCTAAAACAATTCTTGGGAAAAAGATGATGGGAGGCATCACCCTTCCCAACCTTAAACTCTACTACAAAGCGGTAACAATTAAAACATTTTTTAATTGAATATCTGTGACATGCACCATTACAAAGCTGTTCATAATTGGGTTTCAGTCATACAATAATCCAGCACCATCCTTCCACCAGTGTACATTTCCCACCAACAATGTCCCCTATTTCCTTCCCACCATTCTCCTACACCCGGCCCCCTACCCCCAGCCTCCCTCTATGGGAGGCACTTTCCTTCTTATTGAGTGGAACTTTTAACCACCAATATCCTGTGTACATGTCAGAACAAATATCCTTGAGTTTGCAATGAGATGTGTTCTTTCCACTTTAGTGAAAAGTGGCTGTTTAGGTTAATAAAAAGAAAAATAAAGAAATGAAATAAGTAACAGTGTAAACATGGGCTAGGTGTCTTTGTGCTTTATTGGGTTCGTGAGGTAATATTATTTTTTGTCTTCTAAAATCTTCATGAAGTAGATGTAACTATTCCAATAGATGGATTTGGAACTTGATATTGAGAGTGACTTAGTTTACGCCCAAGGTCTTTGTGTTGAGACAGGGCACAGACTTGTCTGATTTTGATTCTTTTCAAAAGCTCACTACTACCTCTTAAAGAAAAATAAAGCATGGAGATGTGCAAATTAGGCAGGTATTTGAGTAGAAGGTTGGAAAGAAGACTTTAGTGAATGTAGAATTTAAAAGAATTTGAAACTGGGCAGTTATACAAACAAGATTCACTACAATAGCAAAAGTCTCTTATCACAATCTTGCATGAATGCTTACTGAGAGAAAAGTGTGCTCTCTTCACATTAGTGATCCACACAAAAGTCCACAACAATTAAAAATGAGAGCCAGAAATGCATACAAGTTCCAGTCTAGATATTGTTATGCTGGTCGAAGTGATTTGGTGCCCTCTGAATTATCACAGATTGATCTGGATTGAATAAATTAGATTCTGGCACACCTCTGAACTTTCTTGGAATAAAGTAATACCTGGGACTCACAATTTTCCTTTCCTAGATCCAGGATCTTATAATTGGAGAGAGGATTGAAAACATCTAACAGAAGAGAGAACACATGCAGTTTAAGTGATTTATTTACCTAATGTCCATGTGTATCTGGTGGTAAATGCTACACAGAGCAATTTTTATTGCCTCTTGGCTTTCCATGGAGAAATCACATGCACAATTTAGAACTGTGGCACTAATGAACCATTGCAGCATAGGCTGGAATGACATAAGAGTAGGGATGCTGTGTCTAATTGATTTCTTTAGCTCTGTAGTTAACTCAGTTCCTAATTTATAACAAGCTCTCATGTTGAAAAACATTCTTGGATTATTGAAGAGGTATGAACAATTTGTTCTCAAATAATTGGGATGCTGAAGTTTAGTTAAACCTATGGATGCTGAACTCAAACTAACTGGATTCATCTCTTACTGACATTTAGTGCTCTCAGCTTCAATTTCACCATTTATCAAATAAAGATGATGCTTTTGCAAGATATTTCACTTAGGGTGCTTAATGAGGCCTAGCATAATGTAAGTGATAAAAACTATTAGCTATTTCTTATTTATCAGCAGTAATGACCTATAAGTGAAGTACTGTATATCATGACCTTAAATCATTCTCCAAAGATACCTTTGCTCAAAAAAGATATATATGTACATATATGTATATGTATATACATATATATACACACACACACACATATACAGGCACACAGACATAATTCTTTGAAGAGGTAGACCCAGAAGTGTAATCCAAGTGGATTTTTTGGGGAGTTGGGCAGGGTGGAGTATAAGACAAATATTGGGGTGATAAGAATGGCTCACAGAGTGAGAAAATAATCCAGAATGGTAGAACTTTTCTTATCTAAGTATAACTACTAGGATAAGAGCTCAGACTCTCCCTTTAAAAAATTCATGTTGATATCAATTGCTTATTTTTCACAAGACAGAACACTTGAATCCATTCGAAGAAGCTGAGAATTTCCACTTAAATTATAGCTCAATGATGATATTGAAGTTTACTAATGGAAACTTCCCATTGGCTGGTTCTCAGGTGTCTTTAGAGAAGCAGCTAACTTGGCTTTTCAGTATGGCTACATGTAATTCTTACCCAAATTGTAATGAAGTCTACAGACTTTGTCTTAGCTTTCTCCAGATGCCCCGAAAGGTGTTTCCCATCTCAACACTGACCCGGTCTGGGTCTGCTTTCTACTCTTCATGAGGTTTCTGCTCTCTGATATTACGAATCTCCCTAAAGATTGTGAACCCTCCTACTCTGTTCTTACCTACTTCAGTAATCAAGTAGACTTCATCTTGTTCGCATACATACACAACAATCTCCGGCCTGCTTTCTTCTTGTTCCTTACAGCCATAGCTTGCACCCTTTCTTCATTGATTCCTCAGGACTTTCTGCTTTGATTCTCAGAAACCCTTTATTCTCTCAGCAAAACTCTCTATATATAATCAAAAAGCAGAGCTAGTCAAAGCTGTTGTTTCTGATATGGACTTCACAAATAGGTTTTGGAATTCAAAAAACTAGAAAAAGTGGTTTTGTTATCTTTACATTTCTGCTATTATACACATCAGTGCCCCTTGAGGCAGCATAGTTCTTGACTGACAGGTGGAAGGGTCATAAAGGTCACAATTAGATAGGAAGGAGGAAAATTACAAAGAACATTGCTTCAAGAGCATATGTTATATCATGCCCATAGATTGTATGTTGCACTTTAAGTTTTCAGCAATTTATCTCTTGTCTTTGACTCATTGTTGATATTGATTCCTGAGTTTCATCTGCCTTGTTATGAAGATAAGTGAGGATTTGGTGGGAGGTGGGGGATATCCTTAGATCCTCATTTATTTTATATTGTAATTCTCATTGTTATTTTCCAGAGTTTAAAAACAGTACTTATATGTAGATACATTGGGTGTTAACTGTGTGTGTCTCAGTAAGTTCTCACAGTAAACTTATGAGTTAAATGCTGTTTTTGTTCTTTTTTTGAAGTAGATAAAATTTAGATACAAAAAAATGAGGTCATCCTTTATGCTATTTCTCATGTATTTCCAACTTATCCTTTAAAAATGTCTCTTTCCCACTTAAGGATAACAGTGCCTATAATAAATGGGTAGGCATGATTTGATTGAGAAGTTCCAAGGAACAATGCATAATTCACTGTGCTCTCTGTCTGTATGCTTTCACAATGTTCCAAACAGTGGAATTTATATTCATTGACCTCACAGAATAAGTATGATATGGAGCAGAGCCTCACTGATTCCTTCCTTAGCAGACATGCAAGTGAGTGAACTTTATATCTTTAAGCCACTGGGATTTGGAAGTTAACACAATTTAACCTTGTTCATCATGGTTAAAATAGAAATATAAGTCAATTATGCACTTTTAAAATCAACTTATTCATTCAACAAATAACTATTAAATATCTCCTGTGTACCACATGTGGGCTAGGTACTGGGGAAAGAAAAGTCATGGTACTTGTTTTACAATCCTTAGTGACTGGTTCACCAAAGGCATACATGTAGCTAAGTGATAGAGTGAGAGGAAGAGAGGATGCTGGGCATGGTGACTAAGAGGTACAGAAGACACCTCATATGTGTGAGGCCCTGGATTCAATTCCCTGGCACTCTTAAAAGAAAAAAAATCACAATGACAAAGTCAGGTTTCAGAGTTTGTGCTTCCAAAACTGCTCTAAACATCGCACAGAGAGTTCTAGAATAGCCTAAAATGATTTAGTTTTTGTAGTAGTCTTATAGCATACCTCCAGTTTCATTTAAGGGGTAATGCAGATTGGTTGAGGTTCACTACTAATCAGAAGAGAAACACAGTGCCAAATTTGGACTATGTTATATAGAATAGGCATTGGTGGTGTTTTCTCACTGTCTGTTTTCTTTTAAATACATTTTTCTCTCAATTTTTTCTTTTTTATGAGGTCTAATGTACAATGTAGAAACATACAAATGCCTTTCATATTTCCCTATAGCCAGAACATTAACACATAATTGCTCTCCACTCTGAGATTTACCTTCCACAGATGTTAGTTCAGAAATGAGAAATCTAAAGGGTGCATTTACATTAAATAATAAGCTTAGTGGATAAGAGGCAATAGAATTCCTTTGCTTTAAGTATGACAGTAATGGCAGCCGTCAGGTCCTGGCATGAAACCAGGTGGCAGTGTTGAAAGTAACTTATTCAGTAGTACAGTGCTAGGAGGAAAACCCTTCTATTCATACGGCTTGTTCTGAAACATGGTTTGGTACATTATTCATGGAAATTTGGCATTAAGACTCATTCTCTAAACCTGCCATTAATACTTTAAGCTACCCACTATCCTTTAATGAACTTGTTTTCTGCTTAACCAGCCACAGTTAGGTTTTTTGTCTTGCAAATAAGAACCCCAAATGATGTACTATAGGTGCTGAGTCACAAAGATTTCAAGCCAAAAAAGAGAACAGCAAATATCTGATCTAAAGGTTTGTGTGTCAGAAAGAACGGTCTATATCAAGAAAGTTGGGAAACAAGAGATGGAAAAAATGTGGCAAAAAATGGAACTTATTTATTGCTGGTGGAACTGCTTCTTGGTTTAACTTCTTTGGAAAATGATTTGGGGACTTCTCAAAAAATTAAGAATAAATGTTCCATTCAACCCTACATCCCATTCTGGGCATCTACACGAAGGACACAAAAAAACTTTATCCTAAAAGGACATATGCACAACTATGTTAGTTCTGCATTATTTACAAACTCTAAATACTCAACAACAGATAAGTGGATAAAGAAATTGCAATATCTATCTATCTAGTATATGTACATATATATTATACACACAAATAGGATACTACTAATCTATGAGAAAAAATGAAATCCAGGATTTTTCCACAACTTGGATGGAATAAATGGGTACAGAGGGGGTATCATGCCAAGTGAAGTGAGTCAGAAAACAAAGATAAAAATCACATGATTTCATTTGTGGAGTATAAAGACAATCCTTAATGAAATCAATCCTGGGATAGAGTCAATAGAAATCTGATTTCAAGGTGCTTGGGAGCAATTGGAAGGAATCTTGGGGTGAAAGGATATTGACACTCTGGTTGTAGACATAGAGTAGCAGCACTGTAAGTATAAACCAATTATATTGGTATTATTGTAAAGTTAAATAAAATAACAAAACCAAAAATTAAGATATGTGTAGGCTGAGTGGAGAAATATAGAGCATCTAAAAAAAAACAATGGTAGTAGCATTGAAAATGAAAAAAGTTGAAAGTTTCAGTTACACATTGGACAAATTAGTGTGAACAGATTCCTTTTGCACATCCATGGTTTCTCACACCTGTTTATTCTGTCACTTAGCAAATATTTATAGAGCACTTGCCACAAACCTGGTCCTATGCTAGGCATTGGAGCATGATGTCATGGATAAACAGAGATAAGCTAAATCATTTCTTGTAATAAAAAGGCTAATAATAATCAAGTCATAATCAAGTGAGTACTGTATTATTATAAATATAATAAAAGAAAATTATATGTGAATTGAATATAGAAGTGTGAGGAATGGAGAAAGACTTCTGAGGAAGTGATTTTGGAATGGAGATCTGAAAGGTAAAGCAAAGTAAAGGCATGAGAGAATACAGAGGAGCTCAAAGTTTGTTAAATGTTACTGAAGTACTTCTGGCAAACGGAAGAACCAAATTTAATTTGTTTTCTGTAACTAATTATTCTGGAGCTATGATGGGTAGCTTTAAGAAGATGTCAGAGATTTATCAATCTCTATACTATATTCAAACATGTTAATGCTATATTTTGGGAAAGCAATTCACACACACATACACACACATATATATATATTAGTATTGAACCTCTTGTATTAGTATTAGTATTAGTATTAAACCTCTAGGGTTTTAAGTGCTCTTGTCATTATCATACCTCATTTGAAGCGCAGCAATAGAAAAATTCTATAAATAAGCTTATTGTTTTACTGCGTCTTTTTCATTGTTAAATTTGATAATGATCACAAAATGGTATTGCTTGGCTTCCTTAGTAGAAACCATAAAAATAATGTTCCTCATAAATTAATGACTTTCCCATCACAAGAAAATTAAAATTAAACACAGTGTATTTTAAATGTCTTGTTATTTGACAGCATTGCCTTCTATCATGTGTCATGTGATTCATCAGACCTAAACTGTAGGTGACTCGAACTATTACCTATCTGCTGCAGTTTGCTGAAGGCTCAGAGGGTAACTGTCAATGAGAACTTTGAAATAAAGTTGGTTTTGTTTGATCTTAATTTGAATAATGTGTAAATAATTGAGACGGAATTCTAAGGAGTCCCTGAAGAGTTGTAAGGGCTTATTTGATCTAAAAATAAAGCAAGATAGAAAATTAAGTTTCACTTGTTAGACTAAAGCGATTTTATTTTCATTATTAATACAGATGATAGGGACAAAAAAATAAAGACAAGACACTCAGAACTATTAAGCTTTACTAGAAATTTAAATAGCAATATTATGGATGCTTTTTTGGCTTACCCCATTCAAATTACTATGAGCTATGGATTTGTCTATTGTTACATGTAAGTTACTGGCAGCCCCATTAACAGTGATTGCTGTTTGGGGAAGAAGAACTGGGAAAAATGATTCCCTACCAACTGTTTCCTCCATGCTGTCCAGATGCTAGAGTTTCTTATGCTATCAAAGGATAATGGGGGTGTTGAACATTAACAAAAGAAATTATCTCATATGATCTTGTAGGTAGGAGCTGCAGTATCATCAATAGGGGACTTTCATCAAATCATCACAAATCATCAAATAGGGGGCTTTCTCGTTTATTTTCTGAGTAACAATTGTTATGAGAATAAAAAGGGACACTCACACACACACACACACACACACACACATGCACACATACATATACCCTTGGTTGTTTCTTTTTCAGGCAGTAACTGAGTATCTTAATTGACAGCCTCTATTATGAGACCAATATTGTGAATAAAATAATGATTGCTATGTGGGAAGGAAAGCAAGGGAGGCTTACAGTGGCTTAATAACAGCTTTCTGCTGGCTAGATAGCTACAAACTTAAAATACAGTTGACAGTAATTAGTTTTGTGGGGTTTTTTTCCCTTAAAAACACAAAATGTTAAATATCTTTTTAAAAAAATCCCCCACACAATAGAAAAAACATCTGATAAACTCCCTTTTTCTTGGAATTTCCTTAGAGAGTGAATGCTTCACCTCAACCTGGCTTCCAAGTCCATTGAATTTAATGTTAAAAGAGACTTTGCACAACCAAACGACCAAGAACCTTCCAAATCATGAGAACAATGGTAGTTAGATGTCAGCAAAGCAGTAAAAACACCTCTCTCTGTCTTTTCAATATTACAATTCATAAATATTGTGAATATGCAAATTGATCACAAAAACTTCCCAAAGCCCCTTCAACTAATGAAAAGATTGAGAAATTTATCCACTAAATATTTTGAAGCAATCTAAATCATTATGATCATATCTACTTGTTAGGGAGTTTGTTTGTTTTTGAACCTGAAAGAAAATTAATTTGGGGTTGGAGAACTTGTGAGTTTGGTTGTTGAGTGTCTAAAGAAAATGCGCTGTTCAGCTTAGATATATCCTACTTTTAATCATTATCATTGCACAAACAATGCAGGTAATTGGCCAATATGATCATGCTTAAGTCTTTCCCTTAAACATTAAGACATAATTTAAAAATTTTAACTTTCTAATTTAATATAGCTATAAGATATTTAAAGTGATACCACAGAGGTAGGGTGTTTGCCTTACACGCGACCGACCAGGGGTTCGATTCCTCACTCCTCTCAGAGAGCCCGACAAGCTACCGAGTATCGTGCCCACATGGCAGAGCCTGGCAAGATACCCGTGGCGTGTTTGATATGCCAAAAACAGTAACAACAAGTCTCAAGATGGAGAAGTTACTGATGTCTGCTCGAGCAAATCTGATGAGCAACAGAATGACATTGACAGTGACAGTATTTAAAGAATTTCATTTTATTGCTGAACACTACAGTTTCCTAACTTCAGCCCTGTGCTGTGGGAAGAAGATCCAATGGTTCAATTTTCATGGATTTTTGTGAATGGTTGTTAAATATAGTCTTTAGTAAATTGTATAAAATTATGATTAAATTGATTTTATTAAAATATAATGATATACTTTTAAAATTCACCATTTTAATTATTGTGCTATATTTTCCTGCGTTTTAAAGGCAATTTATGCATATTATATCTGATGCAAGTGCTATAAAATGTGCTCTTGCATATCTCTCTTAACACTGAATTTGATGAATATGTTGAGAGCTTGAAATTGGTCATGCTGAGAGTCCCATGGCATGGAAATAGGCAAATGAGGCAAATGAGAATTTTGTTACTTGATTTTTTGCTGTTCTAGATCACGATTGGCAAATTCTAGTTTAAAAGCCAAATCTTGTTGCAGGAAATTATGATATTTTTATGTTTTAAAATGTTTTTGGTATTGTTTTGGGCCATTCCCAGCTGTGCTCAGGACTAACCACTACTGCGAGCTCAGTGATCATTCCTGGTGGGTCTCAGGGAACCATATGCGGTATAAGGGGTATAAATAGGCATCAGCTATGTGTAAAGCAAGTGACTTACCCACTTTCATAATTTTTCAGTCTCCTCTTACATATTTGTAAAGGGTATATGTATGTATATATATGAGAGAGAGAGAAAGAGAGAGAGGGAGGTCTAATGGCAAACTATATTAAAACTCTATAGAAGACTGGGTGCAAACATATTAGGCTTACAGGACCATAGTATCTCTTTTATAGCTACTCAACTCTGCTGTTGCAGCACAAAAACAGTCATAGACAAGATGTAAACAAATTTATATGGTTGTGTTCCAATTTTACTTGCACAAAAGACAGTGGGCCTGATTGGGCCCATAGATCATAGTTTTCCAACCCCTGGGGTAAATTATACTTAGGAGTAATGAAGTCTAATCTTTGCAAGTGTCCTAATCAACAATAATAATGGTAATAATAATCTTCAGATCTAGGCAATGCCCTTAAGGACTTAAATATACCAATGACCTTTGGTTTAGCAAGTTGCTGTACAGCTAATTTGAATCACTTTGCAATTCCATTAGGAAAAATTCCATCTTGAGTGCTCTTTGGATAATCTTGATGGCCATGGGCATTGTGAAATAAAAGTTTGTGGTTTTAAAGCTCTTGAAAAAAGGGTCTAATTCACCAAATCCCACAGGTAATTCTCAAAAGAAAAGAGAAAACATGGCATATTTATTTATTCAACTCACTGATAATTTAAATGGTCCAAAGACAAAAGTTTGGAATGTCGATCATGGAACATAATATTTAGTTCACATGACTATTTCTAACAGGATCCTTGACATTATATTTTATTTTATTCTGGGATTGGGTCTATAGAACCACATTTACATCCCAACACACACAGGTATTATTTCAAACGTGTCTAAAGCATACAAATGATGTCACTATGCCTCATCTTAGACCTGCAAAATCTGGTTATAGCTGCTCAGTCACAAGAATAATTGAGAATTCACAGAATGCTTAATGTAATAAGGCCTTAATAGTTTGTATGAATTTTAATTTTCTTTTGGAAAGCAACATATCTGAATTGTACACTCTAGTTCTAGTGGAGAAACACTAGAATTAGAAAATAAGCTATGCCTCTATGGTATCACTCTTGTCAATTCAAACCTTAGTTATGTGGGATATTGTAGGAAGGGTGACAGTTGTCTCTCAGTGTGATGCCATTGAGGCACTGTTTATTTTCTACTTCTAGTGTTCCTCAGCAGATTTACTGTTGCTTACATAGTCTGTTTCCTTGCAATAGTATACCTGCAGGATGTAGACTGGCTGATTTGAGTTCTAGGCTTGGTCTTGCCTCTAGGTCACAGTGTGAGCCTGAATGAACTGCTTTGCTGCTTGCCTTGAAATTGCTATAACCATTCAAACTGAAGTAGGACAGGATGAACTCTAATACCCCCTGTCACTCACATTTTGTGACAAGATATTTAGGATTTTGGGGCATGCTTTGACTGTTCTCCACAGTCCCACTGGCTGAAGAGTACGAGGGAGAGAAACAAACTGAAAGTCTCTGGTGAAAAAGATACTCCAGAGACTGAACACGGGTAGCCCTCATGTCACAACGGATCTCAGTCCTGTTTAGTTTAGCCATATGAAGCTAAGCTTTTTTGTTTATTTTTATTGGGGGGAGTATGGACACATCTAGCTGTGCTCAGGGCTTACTCCTGGCTTTGTGCTCAAAGATCATTTCTGGCCGTGCTCAGTGCCACATGGAGTGCCAGGGATAGCACCCAGATCATCCACGTGCAACACAAACACATCTACCAACTGTAGTATCACTTTGGCTCTTAGTCTTTAAGAAAAAAAATACTTGCCAATATTTAAAGCACTGTGGCACTGTAGTCCCATTGTTCATCAATTTGCTCAAGCGGGCACTAGTAATGTCTCCATTGTGAGACTTGTTGTTACTGTTATTGGCATATCAAATTTTTCCATGGGGAGCTTGCCAGGCTCTGCCATGCAGGTGGGATACTCTTAGTAGCTTGCCTGGTTCTCCAAGAAGGACAGAGGAATCAAACCTGGGTCAGCCGTGTGCAAGGCAAACACCCTACCCACCGTCCAATATTTAAAATGCAAATAATTTTGTATTTAGTTTTTACAACTTAATTAAGGATGGAAAAAATTGAACTGGGGAACTGGAGAGTTAATACAACCAGTAAGGTGTTTATCTCGCATGTGGCTGACCTAGGTTTGATCCCTAGTACTATATAATTCTCCTAGTACCACCAGGAGTAATTTATGAGTGCAGAGTGTGGAGCCAGGAGTAAGTAACCTGCACATTCTGAACCTGTACCTTCACCTGTGTATCGCCAGGGATGGCAAAAACAAAAATTGAGCTATCTAGCAGTTTTCACCCCTACATTTCCTTATTGCAATGTCCTCTAAAGTCTGGTAGCCACTATTCCCATTAAGCAGATCATGGTAGTTGGAGAATGTCTATATCTTCAATAGAGTATAGAACATGCTTTCAGTTACAGCATGTGAAACTGATCATTGAGAGGTTACAATGAGCTCCAATTCCTAAATAGAATAGATAAAATACGAGGAGTAAGATTATTTTTCTTTGTACTTGGGAGAAATTTTAATATCTTTTTATGTTCCCACTCCTACCCTCTGTTCCTTAGGCAACCGAAGTTCTATTACCAATATCCACTTTTTAAAAGATTATTTCTGAGGCTGGAGTGATAGCACATTGGGTAGGGTGTTTGCCTTGCACGCAGCCAACCTGGATTTGATTCCAGCATCCCATATGGTCACCTGAGCACCACTGGGAGTAATTCCTGAGTGCAAAGCCAGGACTAACACCTGTGCATCGCCAGGTGTGACCCAAAAAAGCAAAAAAAAAAAAAAAATTCTATTTCAGCCTCCCAACAAGAGCCTGAGAAACCTGAGGTTATTCCTGGTGACATATGGTCCACCAGGTCCAGTGGTTCAATGCTAGGCCTGAAGACGCAGTTTTTCTGGCCTTGAGGAGCCAGAGACAACTAAGGCCACCCCCAGATGGTGTCGAGGATACATGGCGCATGGTTTTAGCTGAGGTTCCACATAGACCCCTGATCACTGAGTTATCTCCCAATCCCTCAATGCCCATTTTTAATTTTGTCTATCTGTTCATTAATTTATATCTTTATATTGCACATGTATGTAGGTAATAATAATCAAAGATGTCTTTTTCCCTCTATTTTATTTTGCATATTTAATTTGTGCTCCTTCTATTTCATGACTAGCAAAATGTCATCTTTTTTTTATATAACTGAACAGTATTCTACTTAGAAATGTTCCACATAGTTTTTATTCAATCACCTATCAATGGGCACTTTGGTCACTGCTATTACTTTAGATATCATGAATGCTGCAATTTATATTGGGGTAGATATAACTCTTTTTTTAAAGATACCTACAAGTAAATATTTATTTATTTATTTATTTTACTTTTTGGGTCACACCCAGCAATGCTCAGGGATTGCCTCTGGCTCTGCACTCAGGAGTTACTCCTGGCAGTGCTTGGGGGACCGTATGGGATGCTGGGATTGAACCCCAGTTGGCTGTGTGCAAAGCAAATTCCCTACCCACAATAGTATTGCTCCGGCCCCTAGATATAACTTTTGTTTCTGCTAATGTTTTTCTATCTTCTGATAGCGCTCAAATGAGATTTTTAAGATGACAGCTCTATATTTAAGTTCTGAAAATAGCCCTATAGCCTCTTCCAAAATAATTGTACAAGTTACCACCAAGAGTGTTCAATAGTCCCTTTCTCCAACACATGTTGCTTATTTCTGTTTTTGATGTAAACCATTCTCATTGGTGTGAAGTGATACCTCATGTTGGTTTTGATTGCATTCCTCCAATGATGGATAATTATGGACATTTTTTATATGCCAGTCAGGAATTCATACTTCTTCTTTGAAGGGCATTTATTCAAATATTATGCCCATATTGTAATTGAATTGCTTAAAATTTTGTTTTCTTCTGCTGTTCAATTGTATTAGTTCTTTATATACCTTAATGTTAGCCCATTAGCCCTTTATTTGTAATATGTTGTAAAAATATCCTCTCCCATTCCTGAGAGTGTATTTTTTGTTTTTTTTTATATTTTTCTGTACATGAATAATCACCATATGAATAAGTTTTAATTTTGGTCCCCATTGTTTTTCTTTCCTTCCTTTTCTTATTGTGGTTGGTTCTCCCAAAGCCTCTGTAATAGTAGTGCCGTGGAATGTTTTATTTTCCCTGTACTTTATAGTTTCAGGCCTTACATTATGGTCTTTGATTCCTTTTTGTTTGTATATGGTGTTAGAATATACAAATGTATATTCAGTTACAATCTTTAGAATGTGGCTGTCTAGTTTGCCCAACATCACCAGTTGATAAGAATTCCCTATCTCTGTTATAATCTCTATTATACGATCCTTTATTATGCATTAAATATCAATTATTATATGAGTTTTATTTCTTTGATTCTGATTATATACTCCATATATCTGATTATATTTTATGCCGCCTGCACAGAAGAGCCTGGCAAGCTACCTGTGGTGTATTCATTATGCCAAAAACAGTAACAACAAGTCTCACAATGGAGATGTTACTGGTGACCGCTCGTGCAAATCCATGAAGAATGTGACGACAGTGCTACAGTGCAGTGCTATTAATTCAATTTATCCTGTTTATTTTTAGTTCAGTAACATACAGTTTTAGTTACTGTCACTTTATAGTATAGCTTAAAGTAATTTTAAGGTCATTAAGACTTCATTTTTCTCTTTCTTTCTTATAATTGTAATAGCTCTTTGAAGACTTATATGGCTTCTTTTAAGCCTTAGCATTTTTGTTCTTTTTCCGTGAAAAAGGCCATTTGAATTTTGATTGAAATTGCATTACATTTGTATGTTGCTTTTGGTAGATAAACATTTTAAATTAATGACAATATAGAACATCTCCATGACTTATTGTATTGTTTTTTGTCTTTTGAGTGCCTTGTAATTGTCATCAGACAAAGTTTTTACCTGTTCTGTTAAATATATTCCTAGGCACTTAGATTTCAATTGTAAATGAGGTTGCCCTTTAAATTTTCTCCTCTCATTCATTGTTAGTGTATAGAAATGAAATATATTTTGGTACATTGATTTTGTAACTAGTTACTTTTGTTCTACTTGTTAATTGTTTCTAATAGCTTTTTAATGGAGCCTTTAGGGTTTTCCATATATATTATCATATAATCTGAAGTTAATGATAGCCACACTTTTTTCATGATTTGAATTCTTGTTATTTCTTATTTAGTAATTTTGGCTAGGACCTCTAATACTAAATAGAAGTGATAGTGGACAATCACTGTTTTTATTTCTTTTTAGTGCTCTTTTTTATTTTTGGCTTTTAGGTAACACCTGGCGATGCTCAGGGGTTATTTCTGGCTCTGCACTTAGTAATCACTCCTGGCAATTCTGGGGACCATATGGAATGCTGGGGATCCAACCTGGTTTGACCGCATGCAAGTCAAATGCCTTACCCGCTGTACTATTGCTCCGGCCCAAATATTTCTGATTTTAAAGAAAGGGCTTTCAGTTTTTCACTACTGAGTATAATATTAGATGTAGGATTATAGTATGTGGCCATTATTGTTCTGTGAGATATACTCACTCTCTTTTCATTTGTTGAGGTTTTAAAATATTTTCAGTTGCAGTTTAGGTAATATGTTTACTACAGTGTTGAAAATAATGCTATTGATATGCTAAGTTATTGTACTCCACCACAATAACTTAGTGCCCATGGCCTTCCACCACAAATGGTTACTGAATCTTTGCAAATATACTCTCAAAATTTATTGGTACTATCATGTTTTTAAATATTCTTTATTAATATAGAATTTAGCATCCACTGAGCATTTAACATCTATTAGGCCAGCATTTTATGTCTTGAATAAAACCCATTTGATGATGATCTATAACATGATGCACTGTTGATTTCAGTTTATAACTATTTTGTTTAGAATATTTGTTTCTAATTGCATCAGAGGTATAATGGTCTGTAGTTATCATTTTTGTTTCTTTTTCTTGGTGGGAGGGAGCCACACCTGGCAATGCTCAGGGCTTCCTGAGTTTTCATTTTTTGTGCTATATTCCTCTCTGGTTTTGGTATCATGATAATGTTGACTGGATAAAATGTCTTTGAAGCTATTCTTTTTTTAACTATTTTATTTTGGAATATTGGATCACACCTAACTGTGCTCAGGGCTTACTCCTGGCTTTCTGCTTAAGAATCACTACTGGTGTAGAGTTTGAAGTTGGGGAAAGTGATGCCACCCATATTCTTTTGCCCAAGGATTGCTTTAGCTATTCGTGGGTGTTTATTGTTCTATATGAATCTCAGGAGTGTTTTGTCTATTCTTTGAAAAATGTCATGGGTATCCTGATAGGGGCAGCATTAAATTTATATAGTGCTTTGGGCAGTATTGCCATATTTTGATAATGTTAATTCTCCCTATCTATGAGCAGGGAATGTGTCTCCATTTCCATGTGTCCTTATTTCTTTCTTTCTTTTTTTTTTTTGCTTTTTGGGTCACACCCAGCAATGCACAGGGGTCACTCCTGGCTCATGCACTCAGGAATCACTCCTGGCGGTGCTCAGGGCAGCATATGGGATGCTGGGATTTGAACCGGGTCGGCCGCCTGCAAGGCAAACACCCTACCCGCTGTGCTATCACTCCAGCCCCTCTCATTTATTTCTTGAAGTAGTGTTTTGTAATTTTCCTTGTATCTGTCCTTCATCTCTTTGCTTAAGCTGATTCCAAGGTACTTGATTTTCTGAGGTACTATTGTGAACGGGATTTTTAAAAAATGTCTCTTTCTTCTCTTTCATTACTTGTATATAAGAAAGCCGTGGACTTTTGGCTGTTGATTTTGTAGCCTGCCACTTTACTCTATTGACCTATTGTTTCTAGGAGCTTTTCTGTAGAGCCTTTAGGGTTTTCTAAGTATAGTATCATATCATCTGCAAATAATAATAGCTTGACCTCTTCCTTTCCTATCTGTATGCCCTTGATATCTTTTTCTTGTCTAACTGCTATGGCCAGGGCTTCCAGTACTATATTGAATAGGAGTGATGAAAGTGGGCAACCTTGTCTTGTGCCCTATCTCAAAGGGAAGGCTTTCAGTTTTTCCCCATTGAGAATGATACTTGCAGTGGACTATGGTAGATGGCTTTGACTATATTAAAGAAAGTTCCTTTGATGCCCATTTTGCTGAGAGTTTTAATCATAAAATGGTGCTGGATCTTGTCAAATGCTTTCTCTACATCTATTAATATGATTATATGGTTTTTATTATTTCTTTTATTGATATGATGAATTATGTTGATTGACTTGTGAATGTTAAACCATCCTTGCATCTCTGGGATGAATCCTACTTACTGTACTGCAAAGTTTTAGTAATTAAAACAGCATGGTATTGGGCTAGAAACAGATCTGTAGATCAATGGAACAGAGTTGAATATCCTGTCACAGACTCCCAAATATATGGCCACTTAATCTTTGACAAAGAAGCAAAAAATGTGAAGTGAAACAAAGAAAGCCTCTTCAACAAGTGGGGCTGGGAAAACTAAATAGCAACATGCAAAAACGTGAACTCTCACTGTAAAAATCTACTGCCACGGCGGGGGGGGGGCGACTGGGGGAGAGCAGCCCCAGTGGCTCTCCCCGTGAGCCACCCCAGGGTTCGAGGGGGATGGTCCTGGGCCGCTCCCCCAGCCAGAGTGGCCCGGGCCATGGGGCAGACGAAGGAGGAAACGAGAGCCAAGCCGGTTGATCGATCAGTTGTCATTTATTCCATTCTCCCCCGACTCTCTCTCCACTTCTCTCCTGGCTCCAGATCTCTCCCTGGATCTCACCTCCCAACCCACTCTTACAGCATAGTTAAATACCCCCAGCACGAGGGGTTGGGGCTTACACATAGGTGTGGTCACCATCAATAGGGGTAAAGTTGTTTCCCTTCAGGGATGCTGCTTTTAGGATAGATTCTCCTTCAGCAGGACCATCCACCCAAGGGCAGAGTCCCATGAGTGTGTTTCTCCTCTCCAAATCGAGCAAACATGTAAGAATTCATAATATTAATCATTTTGTATGGACACAATAAGAAATGCATTAAGCTTATAGAATTGCTCTCCTGGGGCCATCTTGATCTCAGACTGCAGTGCTCAGGCCAGATTAGTCTTTCCTATCCCTACCAGGGTCCTAGTCTCGTCATTACTTTTGGACCAGAGGTTGAACTCCCATTTGACCCAGCAATACCACTGCTGGGAATATATCCCAGAAAAGCCAAAAAGTATAGTTGAAGTGACATATGCACTTATATGTTCACCGCAGCACTGTTTACAATAGCCAGAATCTGGAAAAAACCCGAATGCCCTAGAACAGATGACTGGTTGAAGAAACTCTGGTACATCTATACAATGGAATACTATGCAGCTGTTAGAAAAAATGAGGTCATGACGTTTGCATATAAGTGGATCAGCATGAAAAGTATCATGCTAAGTGAAATGAGTCAGAAAGAGAGAGACAGACATAGAAAGATTGCACTCATCTATGGAATATAGAATAATAGACTATAAGACTAACACCCAAGAATAGTAGAAATAAGTACCAGGAGGTTGTCTCCATGGCTTGGAGGCTGGTCTCTCATTCTGGGTAACTCAGGGAAGGGACCACCAAGTAAAATGTGGTCGGAGGTCATGTGGGGGAAGGGTTATGCGGGCCGAATACAGACTAGAGACTGAACACAATGGCCACTCAACACCTTTATTGCAAACCACAACACCTAATCAGAGAGAGAGAACAAAAGGGAATACCCTGCCATAGTGGCAGTGTGGGGTGGGGGGAGACAAGACTGGGGAGGGTGGGAGGGATGTTGGGTTTACTGGTGGTGGAGAATGGGCACTGGTGAAGGGATGGGTTACCAAACTTTGTATGGGGGAAACATGAGCACAAAAATGTATAAGTCTGTAACTGTACCCTCAAGATGACTCTCTAATTAAAAATAAACTAATAAAAAAAAAAGAATTAAGCACTTTGTCAAGGCCCATCTCGATGCCAGGGTAGCACATAACTCACCGCTTGCCCTGTATCCGTCCTGTCCCTCGTCGGGACCCTGTTTTGGGGGTGCAAGGAACTGAGGGCAACTCAGGCTTAAGTGGAGAAAGCAGATGACTGGGAATGAATAATATTTGAAGCCAATTAAATCTCAAGTTACAAAAGAATAATATTGTCTTCTTGTGTCTATACAAAAGGGACATTGGTTTATAGTAAATTATTCAAAAGACACAAGGAGAGGAGAAAGTCAATATTAAATTATAATATAAGTTCAGTGTCCTAGAAAGATCTAACTTTACAAATTAGCAGTTTGATTAGGGAGAAAAGCTTATTAACTGTTTGGGGAAGAGAGCATAGAGAAGTATTTACAGCTAAACAAAGGGATGGGAGTGACTCGGGAGCACCTTGATAGGTGTAACTGGGATAAGCCTAAACTCCTTGTGTGAAGGGGGGAAGGACACAGCAATGTCATCTTACACTGACCTCTGTCTAATGCCAGGCACAAAAGTCAGATCAAAGCAGATTAAAGAGTTCAATATCAGACATGAATCTATAAGGTACACAGAGGAAAATGTAGGCAGAACCCTCCATGAATTTGAAGCTAAAAGCATCTTTAAAGTTGAAACAGCACTGACCATGCAAGTGGAAGCAAGCATAAACAAATGAGACTACATCAAACTAAGAAGCTTCTGCACTTCAAAAGAAACAGTGACCAAAATACAGAAAGAGCCCACAGAATGAGAAAGAATATTTACCTGATTCCCATATAATAAGGGATTAATACCCAGGATATACAAGACACTAGTAGAATTGTACAAGAATAAAACCTCCAACCCCATCACAATATGCGGAGAAGAAATGAACAGAAGTTTCCTCAAAAAAGAAATACAAATGGCCAAACGGCACATGAAAAAATGCTCCACATTGCTAGTCATCAGGGAGATGCAAATCAAAACAACAATCTCACACTACATAGACTGGCACACATTCAAAAGAACAAAAGCAATCAGTGCTGGCTTGGATGTAGGGAAAAAGGAATGCTCTTTCACTGTTGGTAGGAATGCCGACTGGTCCAGCCTTTCTGGAAAACAATATGGACAGTCATTGAAAAACTAGAAATTGAGCTTCCATATGACCCCACAATACCACTTCTGGAAATATATCCTGAAGATGCAAAAAAGCATAGTAGAACTGGCATCTATACCATATGTTCATTGCAGCACTGTTCACAATAGCCAAAATATGGAAACAACTCAAGTGCCCTAGAGCAGATTACTGGTTAAAGAAACTTTGGTACATCTACACAATGGAATACTATGCAGTGGTTAGGAGAGATAAAGTCATGGAATGGATAGACATGGGGAGTATCATGCTAAGTGAAATGAGTCAGAAAGAGAGAGACAGACATAGAAGGACTGCACTCATTTGTGGAGTATAGAATAACATCACATGAGGCTGACACCCAAGGACAGTAGATACAAGGGCCAGGAGGATTGCCCCACAGCTGGGAGACTGCTTCCTAGTGGAGGGGAGAAGGCAGATGGAATAGAGAAGGGATCATAAAGAAAATGATGGCTGGAGGAATCAGTTGAGATGGGAGATGTTCGCCAAAAGTAGATAATGGACCAAACATGATGGCCTCTCAGTGTCTGTGTTGGAAGCCATAATGTCCAAAAGTAGAGGGAGAGAGTATGAGGAATATTGTCTGCCATGGAGACAGGGGGAGAGTGGGAAGGGGGGGGTATCCAGGGATATTGGTGGTGGGGAATGTACACTGGTGGAGGGGTGGGTGTTTAATCATTGTTTGACTGTAACCCAAACATGAAAGCTAGTAACTATCTCACAGTGATTCAATAAAAAAAAAAGGAATCACTACTGGCAATGTTCAGGGGACCATCATAGTGCCTGCAGTTTAACCAGAGTCAGTTGTTTTTAAGGCGTAAGTCTTACTTCTTGTAAAATCTCTCTGGTTCTTTATCAACTATTTTGTGAATTATTCATTTAAAATTTGGTGGGAAGTACAGACACAACAGTACTGGATGCCACCAGGAGCACCACAGAAATGATCAGGGGTCTCTAGAATTCCACCTAGCAGGAGTCTATGTAGTAAAGGGCCAAACTCAGACCTGGCGTATGTAAGCTATGCATTCCAGCCTTCCTTTTCTTTCACTTTTTTTTAAATGAAAAGATAAAAGCTTAAGCTCTTTAAAACTTGGTAAAATTCACTGGTAAAACAATCTGGTAAAGGACTTTTAATTGAGAGGAGTTTTTTTAAATTTTGATTTCAATTTCCATAATCATGACCAGTTAATTAGGGTTTGCTATTTCTTCTTATTTCAGTTGTGACAGGTTTATTTAACTAAAAATGTAATGAATTTTCTAGGTACTAAATTAATCAAAAATTGTTTTTAGTAACTTCTTAAAATCCTTTGATATTTCTATGCTATTTGTTGTAATATTTTCTCTTTCATCCCTAATTTTTCTAGTTTTATTTCTTTTTAAAAAACTAAAGTTTATTGATTTGGGGGTATAGTGCGGCCAACAGGTCAGCCTGTACCTGCAGGGCAAGTGCATCAGCAGCCTGATGGTGCCTTCAGGCTTCCTGACACCCCAAAATTTCCACTGTGCCTTTGGCTGAACCCCAAAAACTTGGGACCACAACAACTTAAAATAAATGGCTAAAAGTTAGGTATGTGGGAGTCATGCCCACAAATCACCTCCAGCTCAGCTATACAAACTCATTTATTGGCTTTATTTCAGAGACCTATCAATACATCTTGAAGAGATCAAAAGCCGCAATTAAGCTCAGACCCATGTATGGCTGAAGAGACTGGGGTAAATTGGAGGGGGGCATGTTGGCCTGGGGCCCGCCCAAACAGAGCCCTGGACAGCTGCTTACTTCCACAATCCCAAATCGCCACATACCCCGGCCTAACTCCATTGCCTCAGGACAGTCCTCACCAAGACATAATATGCTGGAATTTCTGTTATGCAATTTTGTGACAAAATCTCCAGGCTTGCTCAGAGTTGGGGTGAGCTACCTCCCCACACTTCCCAATACCCATGGAAACACTGGCAGTCACCCCCATGCACCAACTCCAGTGCCACTCTGTAACCTCTACTACTGGCCTTGCTTCAGAGACCCATACATAAATCTCGAAAGAGATCAAAAGCTGCAGTTAAACTCAGACTTGCACACGGCAGAACAGACCAGGTAAATTGGAGGAGGATGGGCTGGCCTGTGACCTCCCAAGCAGAGCCCCTGGCAGTCATTTGCTTCCACAATCCAAAATTGCTGCCATACCCAGACTGACTCCACTATCTCAGGACAGACCTTACCAAGATACAATCTGCTGAAAATTTTGGTATGCGGGTTTTGTGACTGAAAGCTTCAGGCTTTCTGGGGTTCAGGAAGAGCTACCTCCCCCCACTTCCCTGTACTTCAGGAAGCCTTAACAGTCACATCCACACCCCAAAGCTTCCACCCAATTTAAAACTACTCCAGTATCACCATCCTGATAAAAATACTGAATGTCCTGAACAAACACCCTGGTCTCTTAGCACCTGTATTGCAAACCATAATGCGTTTGAAAAAAAATGAGATAGAGAGCAAGAAGGAAAGTGCCTCCCATAGAGGGAGGCTTATGGTGATGAGAAAATGGGGGACACTGGTTGTGGGTAATGTACACTGGTGGAGGGATGGGTGATGGATCATTGTATGACTGAAACCCAATTATGAATAGCTTTGTAATGGTCTATCTCATGGATATCCAATTAAAAAACTTTAAAAGATAGTAATATATGGTTCTTGCTCAACTCAATTAGATTAATCAATGGCTGAATAAGTAGTAGTACTCCTACATTTTAAAAGTTTGTTGATTTTATTTTTAATAAAACAGATCTTAATTTTATTCATCTTTTGTATTATTCTTTTTCTATTTCTACTCTCATTTTAAAAATTTTTTTAACATTTTTATTTTTATAATAGAAAAATTATCATCTTCCTTCCACTAGCCTTTGACTTAGTTATTGTCAATTATAATTACTTCCACTATAAAACTAAATTGTTTTATTGTGCGATGGTTCTCTCTCTCTCATCACCGCCTGCATTCGGTAGTCTCATGCTGCTTCCTCCACCCCGGGGAGGTCGATGGCAATGGGCAGGCAAGGAAGGAACGAGGGCCAGGCTGGTTGGAGTCAGTTTCAGTTTATTCCATTCCGATCTCCATTCTCCTCTGATTCTCCTCCTGTTTCTCCCCCATGCTACTTCATTCTTCTGGATCCCACTTCATTCTCCTCTTCCTCTCTCATTCTTCTCCTCCTGGCTCTGGAGAAGCCCACTCTTAAAGCCTACTTAAATCCCAAAGCATGAGGGGTTGAGGCTTATACATAGGTATGGTCACAATCAATAGGGGTAAAGTCTTTCCCTCAGGGGATGCTTCTTCTAGGACAGATACTCGTTCGGCAGGATGACCCACCCACGAGCAGAATCCCCTGGGTGTGTTTCTCCTCTCCGTGTCCAACAAGCATATAGGCATTCATAATAATAATCATTTTGTATGGGCAGAGTAAGAGATACATTAAGCTTATAGAATTGCTTTCCTGGGGTCATCTCAATCTCAGACTACAGTGCTCAGGCCAGATTAGTCTTTCCTTTCCCTAGCAGGGTCCTTATCTCGTCATTACTTTTGGATCATGACAGCATTTGTCCATGACCGTGCTCTCAACTTATAGTTGAATATCGTGTGCTTTGGCCTGGCCCATTTTGATGCCAGGGTAGCTCACAGCATGCCCTGGATCCATTTAGTCCCTCTTCAGGACCCTGCTTTTGTGGTGCTAGGAACTAAGAGCAATTGAGGCTTAAGTCGAGGAAGCAGATGCCCCGGAATTTGTATTGTTCGAAAACAATTTACTCCCAAATTATAAAAGCATAATATTAACTGTCTTCTTTTGTCCATACAAAAAGGACATTGCTTTAAACTAAACTATTCAAAAGCTATAAGGAGAGGAGAAAAGCAGTATTAACTTACAATACAAGTTCGGTGTCCTAGAAGGAACTGACCTTACAAGTTAACAGAGTCTGATTAGGGGAAAAAGCTGATTAACTGGTTGGGAAAGAGCATGGAGAAGTTACAGATAAGCACAGAGGAATGGGAATGACTCAGGAGCACTGTGATGGGTGTAACCTGATTAACCTAAGGTCCTTTTGGCAAGGGAGAAAGGACAAACCAATTTTATCCTACATTTCTGTAAGAGTATTAGCTTTCTTCATAGATTTATGCTAAATCTCCTCAGTTCTAACTTATATTTCTATTTTCATTGATCTCTCACATGTTTTTAAATTTTTGCATAAATTTATTCATTGTTCCAGAGATTGCTGACAATCATATTATTTAATTTTCAGATATCTAAGATGTGGCCTTCTTTTTGTGGCTATATACTAAAATTTTTGTCATCATGATAAAAAAAAACAAACTTTTAATCTCTTTTAGAGACGTGAAATAGGAAAACCAACTAGGACCTGGGGGTCTGGACTTTGGGAAGCCTACAGTCTTATTAGTAGTCACAAGCAGATGCAACAGCTCTAAGCAGATTCGTTATGTTCAGGTGTCTAAGTTCTGACTAGAGGGAGGAAGCAGCCCATGTGAACAGGGCTGGGGATGGCCTGTGCATGGATAGAACAGGTGTTTTGCATAATCTGCAGCCAGATGCAAGACGAATCTCTCATGAGGAAGCCACAGATGGAGGTAGTTTAATTCTGACAAAAGTCCACAGTGTCACTTGAACTACCCACACCCAGAAGTCACAAGTAAATTGTCCACTCCTGGCCTGGACAAGAGCTACCCCTGGCATGCACAGAACTATCTTATAGTGTCTGGCACTTGCAGCAGCAGGACTGTGGGTTGACTCCCCTTTAAGACATGGATTCCAGCTGCTCATCTTCTGTCTCTGAGCACTCAGTATCCTGTTACTCTCTGTCTGGAAACCTCTCTGTCTGGAATTTGACTTTCTAAATACAGTCCTCCCTCTCACACGCCACAGCATGGAGGCATTCTGGATGATTTAATTTAGCTATTTCTACCCTTTCTGCTGGCTGGTACCTCTGCTTCTTCAGGGCTCGTGTCTCAATTTTTCTGATCATTAGCAGACAACTAGATTTCCCTTCTTGAGAAGGGAATTTAACAAAGAAAGTTTAACAAAGTTTGAGTTAAAGGTTTAAGATTAACAAATTTAGGAAAGTTTGAACTTTACGAACAAAAATTGAAAAAGTTGATAAGACATCTAAAAGAAGACAGATTGGTCAGTTATCATATGCTGATGGTGAGAACTCAATATTCTAAAGATGTAAAAGTCTTCCCATTTAGTCTAAGACTGCAATGAAATTCTTTTTTTTCTGTTTTTCTTCCACACCCCCATTTTATTTTATTAAAACACCATGAGTTACAGTTATTCATATTGGATTTTTGACATATAATAACTGAACACCGATGTCAAGTTCCCTCTGCCAGTGTTCCCAGGTTCTGTTTCCTACCCTGCCACCCCAGTCCCAGTCTGCCATCTTGACAGGCATCCTTTAAGTTTGGTTATTAAAATTTGGGTCTTGTTATTTCAGTGTTGTTAACGCTATGATTTGAATATTTAGATCATTCCTTAAGGCAGTCAGTGTATCTGAATTCCCTTGACCCCTGCCCCTGTTGCTTCTTATTCTTCTTTTCCCCCCTCCTCCTTCACTTGATTTCTTTCCTTCTTCTCCCTATACTAGGAGTCAAGAATAAATATATGCACCTTATCCCCCAAAACCAGTTAAATGCAATGAAATTCTAATATATTTACATTAAAGTAAATTTATTTCATATTTCATATCAGTTTATTTCCAAAAAGACTACAATCCAAGAAAGGCCAAGAGAGTTATGAAAAAGGGAGAAGGAAATGTCTTAACACTTGAGGCTTATTGCAAAGACATTATAATTGAGCCACTATCGTATTCATTCAGTAACTGTCAAATACACCACTGCATCATAAAAAAAGCTGAAAATAGATTGGAGCGTATATGGCAAAAGCAATATCTGACAGTGACTATCAAAAGAGTAAGGTTGAATTATTTTGTATATATATATGTATATATACATATATATATAGCACTGCACTGCACTGCACTGTCATCCTGTTGTCCATTGATTTGCTCGAGCGGGCACCAGTAACATCTCCATTGTGAGACATGTTGTTACTGTCTTTGGCATAACGAATACACCAGAATACACCACGGGTAGCTTGCCAGGCTCTGCCGTGCAGGCGGGATACTCTCAGTAGCTTGCCGGGCTCTCCGAGAGCGAAGGAGAAATCGAACCCGGGTCAGCTGCGTGCAAGGCAAACACCCTACTGCTGTGCTATCGCTCCAGTCCTATATATATATATACATATGTATGTATATATATACACATATGTATATATATATACATATATATATTTAAGAAAATTAGATTCTCCACAGAGGAAAAAAAGTCTGTATTCCTACTGTCTTTAGTTAAAAATAAACTTCAACTGGATCAAAGGCATAAATGTGAAAAATAAGACTCCAAACTATAATGAAAAATTCAGAATAGTTATGTATAATATTAGGTATAAGTAATTAAATCAATCATGTTTTCTAAGTTACATTAGACTTCATTAAAATTTAAAATACATGATATAAGACGTTTTAAATAAGTTTGCTTTTAAACAAATAGTTATTTTATTTTATTTTATTTATCTTTATATTTTTAATTATTTTTTAAAAATAAATCACCATGAGTCACAGTTACAGACTTACAAACTTTCGTGCCTACGTTTCAGTCACATAATGGTCGAGTACCCATGCATCAACCAGTGCCCATTGATCCCAGTATCCTTCCCACTACCCCCATTCCATCCCCCCTCCCCCCTCGCCTTTGTGGCAGGGCATTCCTTTTTGTTCTCTCTCTTTTCTTTTGGGTATCGTGGTTCGCAAGAGAGGTATTGAGTGACCATCATGTTTGGTCTAAGCACGCATCTCGCATCTCCCATCCTGAGTGGTCCCTCCAAGCACCTTTTACTTGGTGGTCCCTTCTCTATCCGAATTGCCTTTTCTCCCATCATGTGAGGCCGGCTTCCAAGCTGTGGAGCAATTCTTTTGGTACTCATCTCTACTGTTCTTGGGTGTAACTCTCCAGTTATTTTATTTATTAATGTATTTATTTGGATTATTTTTGTACCACAGCCATGAATGGTTAGGGCTTACTCCTGGCTCTGTACTCAGAAATCTCTCCTGGAGGCTCTAGGGGGACCATATGTTGTATGCGGATGGAACCTGGGTCAGCAGTGGATAAGGCAATAGCCCAATTGCTGTATTATTGATGTGATCCCAGTTTATTTTAAACAAATAAAAAACTATAGTCAACATATATTGCAAATAGACTAAGAAATTTTAT
The DNA here is from genome assembly GCF_027595985.1 of Sorex araneus. Taxonomy (NCBI): domain Eukaryota; kingdom Metazoa; phylum Chordata; class Mammalia; order Eulipotyphla; family Soricidae; genus Sorex; species Sorex araneus. The sequence continues at coordinate 59,912,255 of NC_073305.1, forward strand.
TCAGAAATACAAAGTACTTTTTAGTGAAAAGTGAAAACATTTTGGTAATTTGGTGATGGGTTGGAGCGATAGCACAGCGGTAGGGCGTTCGCCTTGCATGCGGCCGACCCGGGTTCGATTCCTCTGCCCCTCTCGGAACCTGGCAAGCTCTTCATGGCATATTCAACATGCCAAAAACAATAACAAACAAGTCTCACATTGGAGACATTACTGGTGCCCGCTCGAGCAAATCGATGAGCAATGGGATGACAGTGACAGTGACAGGTGATGGTTATGATGTAATAACATTGAACACCTAAAGGAAACAGTTATACTTGTGTATATAATTATCAATAACATAAATAATTTATTAATATTATTATTATTATTACTCTTATATTTTAATTAAGAAAATTAAAAGATACAGTGGCAAAAAAATACATAGGAGAGCATATTCATAATGATTTGGTTTTTCTTTTTTTTTAAATTTTAATAAATTAAAAGTTTATTGGAAAATGTGATAATCATTCTTATAATTTATAATCATTTAATATTTATAAATATATGCCATTTATAAAATATAACACTAATCTAAGGCAGATCAAAGTCAATTATTTAGCTTAACTATATTTTCATTAATAATTTATGATCTAACATGATAAAAACAGAATTGAGGCAAAATTTCTGCAAGCGATAGTTCACTCAACATATACTTGCATTTGTATTGTTTTCAGAGTATGATTTGGTTTTTCAATTAAATATAAAAATGTATCAGTGCTACTAATAATTAGCAAAATTCAAATTAGAAGAAGTAAAAAAGTACATATAAAGGCCAGCATTTTGTTTATAATGGCCAAAAATCTGAAAACCACATAGTTATCCATTAACAAGTGTTTGTGTTAACAAATGTAGTACATCCATATACTGGTTCATATTGTATGATATGATTTTTTAAAAAATCTATAAATGTAAACTAATAAATGCTAAAAAAGTAATCTCTTCTGATGCTATAGTCCTTGCTCAAGCTCGTGGTTGTTGCAGATTTCTGTTTTTTTAAAATGTAGAATGAAGCTCTGTGATCCATAAGCACCTAGCAATCTTTACAATGTACTTACTCTACAATGTGGCTGTTTTGTTCTCCGATACCACCGGAAAACTTTTATGCTTCACCAGATCTCTGGCAAAGTTACAATCTCTTTAAATAACTTTGCACGATTATATCAGAGCCTCTTGGCTAATCTCCTTGTTGATGAAATTAAGTTAATCAAATTGATTAGGAACTGTAAAGTCAATGATTAGGGACTTTTAATTGCACTAGCAAAATCCCTTCATTTTTGTTGCACAGTGTAGCCTACTTACTGGAATGCCACCCCATTCTATACATGGAGTATTCATGTGAAAGGTCAAGGCCAGAGAGAGAGAGTGCAGAGGATAGGGTTCTTGTCTTGCACACAGCCTACCTAGATTTGATCCCTAGCACTCCATATGGTCCTCTGAGCCCTGCCAGAGTAATGCTTAAGCTCAGAGTCAGGAGAAAGCCCTAAACACTACCTACCATGTGTGACACCCAAAACAATAATTCACAACACAGAGTACTAACCTCTATGTAATCATAGAATAAATCAATAATTCAATGAATAAGTTTGAAAGGTTTGCACAAGTATGTGTACCTGATATAGAAAAAACTTGAAGCCCATCTTGGTATTTTGCTTACCTATATGGGATTAGAAGTTGATAGAGAGAGAAACGAATTTGCAAAGATTAACAAAGAAACTGTAGAGAGTGATGGAAATACTATCTTGATTGTGGGTCTGGTTTCATTGTTCAAGATTCATCAAATAGTTTTTATAAATATGTGTAATTTTTATACATATACAGTACCTCCACAAAGTTTTAAATTAATAGAGAAGATTGCATTTTCATCATCAAAAAATAAGTGTTCACCTCCACTAAACTGTCCGATTATTGAAAGTCTAGAATTTATATGTGTAAGAAATAATGTAGCATAATCAGAACACACACATACTGCTGGAGCAAGAGGTGTGTAAACTACAAAGTAGGTTGCTAAACATAGGAAGGAAAATTAATATGGTCATATCTTAGGACCCAGAAAATACCTGCTACATATGTACACTTATTCATCTCCACCAAGAGTAAGCATTAAGATGTATATTGTACATTATTGCAATAACAAAAATAGCTTAATTTTCCATAGTACTAAGACAGAGAAACATAGTATATTCAAGAATAAAATATAGGCTTTAAACATGAATGAATAAATCTGTACATATCAACATAGATCTCTAAACTAATGTTTCAGAAAAGAAAATTATAAAGCATATATCATATGCTTTTGTCATATCACTATTTAATAAGAAGTACATTTAGCAAATGAATGTAAAATCATAGATAAGAAAAATGTAAATCCATTAACTTAGGACAAAAGGAAATGAAATTGAGGAAGGATAAAAGGAATCTTAGTTTCATACATTTTTTATTTAAAAATTTAGAAACAAATATGGTAATGTTAAGGACAATTGTTTCTGGGTGAGTTTAATTTTGTTTTGCTTTTAAATTACTGCCCATAATTCCTGTCTAACCATGAAAAAAATGCAAAAATTTAAATTAAAGTCTATTCTTTACTTAACCGCTTCTATTTAAATGTCAAGATCATCAAAATACAGTGGAAAATCTGAGAAACTATCATGGTCTAGGAGCATTAGGAGACAGAAGGACTCAATATAATGTAATGAATGAAATTTGGAAACAAAAAATGACAATAGGTTTAAAACTAAGGAAATTGGAGTATAGTATGAACTTTAGTAATAGTGTAGCAACATTATTTTGAGAATTTTGATAAATATATGCTAGTAATGTTGATCTTTGGGGGAACCAAGAGCAACTTATTTGTAAAGTAATATTCTTTCAGTTTTTCTTTGGAGATAAATGTTACTTTTTGTGAGTATCATTTACAGTGCTAGGGCAAACAGCTTGCAGGGTACTGAGAAACATGAAGAAATGCTGCTTTAAAAGTAGGCAAGTCTCTAGGGAAGCCCCAGCTCTGCCACCCACAGGCCTTTTTGCCTTTGACCAGTTATAGAACTCCTTCCAAAAAATAAAATAAAATAAGAAAAAAAAAGAAGAACTCCTTCCAGCTTTCATTTTCTCTTTCCCTAAGTGTTGGAGAATTCCTGCCATATCGAATTATCAAGACATTGAATGAAACAATGTCTAGAGCATTTAGCACATAGTACAGCCTCAGTAAGAACTACCTACTACTCCTTTGAATTATAACTTATTACCGTGAATGTTTTATATCAAATAATAAATAATACCTAAAATCTGTATTGAAAAAGAAACAAGCTTGACTGGCTTGAATTTAACATATCAGTGGCCTAAGATAAGTGTGTGTGTGTGTGTGTGTATGTGTGTGTGTGTGTTTAATCACTTTGCTAACATAGGAAAATGTGCACCTTGATAATAAGGAACACTCTGGAAAGTAGAGAAATATTAATACACTATACTGGGCATTCTGCTTAGGCAGGAACATTTTTTTTCTCCCTGGGAAGTGGGGCATTATACATGAATCTTATGTTTAGGTAGAAGAATTCTCTCACCCACTCGTCATAAGTCCAAATTCAAATTTCACCACATACTTTCAATGAAAACAGAACATAAAGGAAAGAACATGTCTAATGATAATTTTCTTCCTTCAACTAAATTAAGGGGAAGCTAAAGAGAAATCAAAACTACTGTACGTAAATTTTTAACACAACAATCTTCTTACAGATAAATATGTCTAATTCAAATCATGGTGGATTTATCCTCTTGGGAAGGAGAAGAGGAAAGGATCAAGTCTGCCTACTTCTTTCTCCAATTTACTTATTTGTGTAAATTGGTACCACCAAAAAAAAAAAAAAACAAAAAAAAAACCTCTTTTATTCGAAAACCAATGCATGAGGAAAATGCTTAATATATATTCTTCAAAAAAGACCTCAGTATCATCACATGTGTAAAGGAGAAAAGACAGGATTAACTCTATGTATAAAATAATCCACACTTAAGTGGTGGTGGAGGGGGAGTTTTATTTTGGTTTTGGCGTTGGGGAGGGGACAAAGGGTATATCCCATCAGTGCTTAGAGATTACTTCTGCATGCAGAGATCACTCCTGGTGGTGCTCAGGGGACAATATGAGGTCCCAGAGATCAAACCCAAACTTAAATTTAAGGCCACATGCAAGGCATTATTCGCTGTGTTATCTGTCCAGACCCAGGAATTCAGTCAACTTTATTCTTGATAGTTTTCTGAATTTTGAAGTCCACCATAAATAGCACAGTGGTAGAGCATTTGCCTTCCACGTGGCCAACCTGGGTTCGGTTCCTCCGCCCCTCTCGGAGAGCCTGGCAAGCTACCTGTGGCATATTTGATATGCCAAAAACGGTAACACCATGTCTCACAATGGAGATGCTACTGGTGCTTATCATCGATGAGCAACGGGATGACAGTGACAGTGACCATAAGTATTATTTAAAAGAGAATGGAGGTGATGAAACAGGCACACAATTTTATTATTGTGGATATATGTGCAGGAATCATTAAATGCAGACAATCATATGAAAGTCACCCACAGTTCTAGCAGAGGTCTCCTTGTGGAAGCATATTCCTATTCATGGTCCTTTGAACTGTCCCTATATGCTGAGCACATTTCCAAGTACTTGGCAAAGAACAGTAAACTCATCAAGATTTACTGTCTAGTTGCTATAAGCCTTGGTCTGAAATTAGCTGCTCAAGTTCAAATTCAGGCTTTATCCCTTAGAACCTGTGTGCCCTGGGTAAGTTCTAAGCATTTATATGTGTAAAATGGAGACAGCCACAGAACTATATTTACATAATAAAGTTCTTACTAATATTACGGAAGTTTATGAAAAGTTTTTGAAATATCATGGCATATGGTAAATATTCGTTGTCTAGCAAAAGTATGCTATCATAATCCCTAATTCATGGGTGACTACATCAAGACAAAAGATGCTCTGTTATTTTTCTAAGGTTATATCACTGTAAGTGGGAAACATTCAAACTTTGGTCTTCTCAAATGTAGAGAAATTGTATCAGGAATTTTATTGCAAAGTCATATAAGCTTTCTAGAAAATTAAATTGGTCTAGAATCTTTCTCCTTTTTTCTGTAAATAAATTTAAGTTGTTTTAATTTGAGTACTACTTGCAAATTAGTTTAAAATAATTTTAAAATAACTTTGAAACCCTATCAAGTCTTCCATATCTATCAAAGTAAGCCTGCTTAAGTATATCTATTTTGATGGATGCATTTCTTAGAGAAATTGAGTGACAGAAGATTGTCTTCCCAAACCTCAAATGTAGAAGGCAAAATGTTTTTTTCCATGCTATTTCTTTGAAAGGATGAGTTATATAAGGCAGTAAGTCCTTTATCTTAAAAAATATATTACTAAGCCCCAAGGAGACAATAAAATTTAAAAGAATGTGTTACCTTGATTTTATTTACTGCTTTTTTTCTTTTAAAAATATTCAACACTGAACTGTATATTGATATACTAGAAAAAACATTTCTCGGCATATTTCAATTTCTCTGGAAGTCAGTTGCTTTGGTTACAGTTCAGAGGACATGTTCTTAGTGAAGAATAAAAGAGGTATTCGCATTAATCATCTCTTCAGAGGATAAAGTACGTATTGACTAGATGAGCTAGAGGCTGGCCTTGGAAATAAAAGCAAGTACTTAGAATAAGGGTCTCAGCAGATTTTTGTCCTTTGATGAACTCAAAACTCTCCCAACCGTAAGCGATATGGAACAGTGCATGACTCAGAAATCCTGAGGATGGAGTTCTAGTCCCAGTGTAGCCTGAGAAACTTTTACCTTATTTGATACTTCTTAATATTGATTTCTCAGAGGAAATGGAAGAGGGGTGGATTGTAAGGCAGTAGTTTCCCAAGCTGACAATGCATCAGAAACTCCTGGGAAATCTTAAAAATACAGATTAGGAGCTAGAGATATAGTATAGACATTAAGGCAGATTCTTTGCACGCAGCTGATCCCAGAAGACCCCTGGCCATGTATGGCCCCTCGAGCACCACCAAAGTGGCCTGGATAATCTCAGGCACCATAGGGCCTAAGTCGCAGCACATTCTCAAAGTCTTACACCAACTCAGTTGGTCAAGAATTTATGGGAGGGGCTCTGGGCCTGCACACTCCAGAGAGTCCTCCACCCCAAATCAAAATAAAACAAATATAAAATAAATAAAACAAAATAAAACAGTTATAGATCTTATTAAGTCCAACTCCAGGTCACCATATCAAAATCCCTTGATCTGTATCTTGGGAATATATATACTAAACATGTTCATCAGCTCTTTTGTGTATTCACTTAGTTGTCGCCCTGCACTAGAGTATGGGTATTACTAGAGCAATGCATTTCCAATTTCCAATGTCTAAGACGATGTTACCTTAGGCGGATACCAATTCTTTCACTGCCTTTTACCTTAAAAACTGCAAGCTGAGCAAAATCATCATCACTTTGAAGCACTGGCCTCTTCAGCACTTTTGTTGCTGCTTTTTTAAATTAAACCTATTGTGATATCACAAGAACTATACATGTTTGGTGTTTATCTTCAGATTCTCTTGCCAAGCTCCTAGTCTTGTAACTTCCTGATGGATAAGGGTGAAGTTCACAGAGCTCCTATGTTCCTGGGAATTTTCAGGGTGTTGGATAGAGATGTTCTATTTTTTGTTCTGGATGGTCTCCGAGAGCAGGGGTCCTTAAAGATTTTCTACTCCCTAACTCTTTTTCTGCCAGAGAAATGCAGCACGGATGAGTACCGCCAAAAACATTTTGGATTCATTATATGTTTGATTTTGAATTAATTTATGGCCACTGCACATTCTGAAATCGATAGTTGCAAAGTTTTTAAGACTACCATATTCAGTTACAAGACCATATATATGGTCACGACCCACAGTTAAGTCCTTGGGAGTTTCTGAAGGATACCTGGGAAGTCTTAGAGAGACCAACCCTTAATTAAAAGCTTAGTACTTCTAGCCCCACACCCTGGTCTCCAGTAAAGAGAGATAGGCTGGAGATTAAGTGCTGTCCATCATAGCCACCTGATGGGACCTTCATGAAAAACTCCTAAATGATGGGTTCAAGAAACCTAAGTTCACAAACCTAAATTATGGGTTTTGCGCATGAACATGATACACAGAAATCCTGTGTTCACGACCCTTTCATACTTAGTCCTATATTCTTCTAAATCTGGATGCTCATTTGTTCTTTTTATAACATTCCTTACAATAAATTAGCTATTGTGAAAAAAGTATCCAGTTGAATTCTGTAGCATATTAGAAGGCCAATAACCTGCATTCCTTTCACTGCATTATTACCTCTCCTAAGTCATTGCTGACATCTTAATATTCAACAATAAATAGGTTATTGTTTATCTGCTGTATGACAGATAGTCATTAAGCAGTATGCTTTGTAACATGATTATTACTAGGTCAATTGTTTGCATATGAAGTATACTGGGTTTTGTTGCATAAAAAAAACTATGGGAAATTCTGTGCTTAAGACATTAGCCATTTATTATTGCTCATTGGTCCTTGTGTAAATATTTTCTGATGATCAACAGGGCCTTCTCGTGTGTCTGGAAACAGCTATCAAGTAAGACTAATAGTGACTGGTCTAGGATGACCTCCTTGACATGTTTAGTGGTCAGTTGCCTATTGGTAGAAAAATGGGGTGGCATTTTCTTTCTGTGTCATTCAGCAAGATCATTCAACAAAAGGAGATCAGAAACTACAAGGTAATTTGGGTCTAAGACCACAACCTTACTTCTGTCACATTCTTTGGGCTAAAACAAATTATAAAGTTTTGATGCAATAAGTGAAGAAACACTCTAAATTCTTGCATAAAAAGAGCTTCAATTGTATACTGTAAGGGTGTGGACACAGTAAAAGGAATGAGAGTCACTATTTTGATAATCAGTTGTCATATAGGTAAATAAGAACTAGAGACATATAAAAATACAAACAACTGATGTGTTAGCAAATTAAGGCTGTGGATATTTTCTTTTTTTTCCATCTATCTTTATTTGTGTAGGTGTTTATAATCTTAGTGCAATAACCAGTGTTTGAAAGATAAAGGAACAGGAATGTGAGCTATGGCGAGGATAAAATCACGAATTTCATTACTCACCTCAGTGAGACAATTGTAGAAAAATATGCCGATAATAAAACACGCTAGCCTCCTGTTCTGAGTGAATGCAGGTGGATAACAATGGGAAGATCCTCAAATTGCCACGGTGAGGTAGTCCTCTGAAATATTGCCAAAAGGCCTTGGATTGCAAGTGAAATTTAGCACAATTATTCTTAGCACTACTGCACTCTGCATGTTACCAGCTCTGATGCCATACCAGGATTTTAATACTTCAATACTCTCTGAAGCCCAGAGGGAAATTTATTTCTCAGTTTGAAGCCATAATATCTGCTAGTTAAATCTTGCCAGTGAAGAACCAAACTTTTATTTTAAAAAATTGTAACTCTGGGGTTAGAAATATAGTAGGATATTTGCCTTGTATTCGGCCAACCTGGGGTTCAATTCTTGGAATTCCATGTGGTCCCTTGAGCACTAAAAGCAGTAGTTACTGAGCACAGAGATAGGAGTAATCCCTGAGCATCACCGATGTGGCTCAACAAACAAACAAAAACAAAAATTGTACTTATAGCTTGATTGAAAGCTGCTGCTGGTGTGGGGTACTTACACTTGGCTCCCCAATCACGACAACACCAAACAGTGCTGTAGTTAGCTGAGTCACCCCACAGGGTGACAAGGGCACACTGCATGATGGCTCCAGTTTGGGAGACAAGACCCTGTGGAGGAAGCTGCTCATGGTCTGAGGCTATTGCTCTGAGGGATCAAGACCAGGAACAGCCTGAGACTGTGGACACAGGCAAAACGATGAAGGCCAAGGTGGATGAGGCTAAGACTGAGTGAAAGACAGATGTACCTGCAGGTGAAAGGACACTGGACTTGCTTCAGGTCACTCTCTCAGATGCTGGGTTCTGCCCACTTCGCTCTGCGACCCCGACTTGTTTCTTTTTCCTACTAAAGTCAGATCCTACCCCTCCTAGCCAGCCCATCCTCATCTTTGGCAGCCCATTCCCATCCGTGTCTTTTGGCCTTTAAGTCCACTTCATCTTCCACATCTGTCTTCTCCAAAACTCCACTTCTAACTCTTCTTTCACAACTGTCACTGACACTGTCACTGTCATCCCATTGCTCATCGATTTGCTTGAGTGGGCACCAGTAACATCTCCATTGTGAGACTTGTTGTTACTGTTTTTGGCATATCTAATACGCCACACAACTAGGTACATTTTTTCTGACTTTGGTATGGTATGACAATGGTATGTACATTGGTGGATAAATGACTCTTCCCCGGCCCAACCCTGGGAACTCCCCAACCAAACCTCACCTTCAACCTCTCTGATCTGATCTTCTTTCACTATGTGGCATGACTACCTCTTTTCAATTTTTACTTAGGCAATTTTAACACAATTTTTATTTTTGATTGAAAAGACTATTGACAATAGAGTTTCAAATGTCCAGTGTTGCAACTCCAAACCCACCACTAGCACCAGCATTCCTCCACTAATATCCCAGCATTCTCTCCACACGCCCACCCCCTACCATGCCTCCTTAACAAACTCATTTTTTAATTATTTGACTTTCTTATTTCTGTAATCCAGAGTCAAGGCTTTGCCATCATTTTATACCTTCCATTCCCTGATTTTAACTCTGTGTACTAGGTATTAGTAAGAGCATCTGGTATTTTTCTTTTCTTCTTCTAACTTAATACTCTCTAGCTCTGTACAGGTTGCAGTGAATTGCATGACTTTTCTTACAGATGCATAATATTCTTTTTTGGGGGGGGAGGGGCACAGCCAGCAATGCACAGGGGTCACTCCTGGTTCTACACTCAGAAATTACCCCTGGTGGTTCTCGGGGGACCATATGGGATGCTGGGATTCAAACCTGGATCAGCCGCGTACAAGGCAAATACCCTACCTGCTGTGCTATAGCTCCAGCCCCACAGATGCATAGTATTCTATTGTGAACACATACCTCAACTTCTTTATCTACTAGTTTATTATTGACCATTTGGATTGTTTCCATATCCTAGCTATTATATTAACTGCTGCAAAGAGCATAGATGTGCATATATCTTTTTGAATTTTTTTTTGTTCTCTGGCTAGATGTCAGAAATGGAATTGCTTCATCATATGGAGCTCTAGCTCTATTGGAATCTAACAGATTCCAATTCTGTTTTCCATAGGGCCTGAGCCAAATAACATTCCCACCAGCAGTCAATGAGAATTCCTTATTTCATTACATCCCAGTCAAAACTGGTTGTTTCCTGTCTTTTTGATATGTGCCCATTAGTTTTCACTGATAAAAGATGATATATTATTGTTTGGATTTGAATTTCACTGATAATAGGTTAACTGTGAACATGGCTTCTTATGTGACTGGCTATTCAATACCTTCTTCAGAGAAATAGCTTTTTTATGTATCTTATCTGATGCTTTATGTGCAAAAATATTCTCCCATTCAGTCAGATGTCTTTTTAAAAAAAATTTTAGCCTGAGTCTCTTCTGCTAATAGAGCACTGTTTCTTGATACTCAACACATTCCTCAATAGAAAGGAGCAACTCTTACCTCTGGATAATCCTTATGCCGCACCATCCCTTAAAGTTCATGCTTCCTGTAAATATTTCTTTAATTATTGACTGGACTGGGGCGATAGCACAGCGGCTAGGGCGTTTGCCTTGCATGCTGTCCACCCGGGTTCGATTCCTCCGTCCCTCTTGGAGAGCCCGGCAAGCTACCGAGAGTATCCCGCCCACACGGCAGAGCCTGGCAACCTACCTGTGGTGTACTCGATATGCCAAAAACAGTAAGAAGAAGTCTCACAAAGAGACGTTACTGGTGCCCACTCAAGCAAATCGATGAACAATGGGATGACAGTGATACAATTATTAACTGAGCTCAGTCCTAAAGCTCTCTGCCTTCTTTTCTCCTGATTACCTAGGAGCCTACCTGCCCCTCTGCTGTACGTGTCCTGCAGAATCTGATGACTTTGAGCCATCAGCTTCCCCTGCCCTCTTAAAGAGATCATGTTTTCTTTTCTCATCTGTTTTCCTGTCACATTACCAGTATTTTTCTTTTTTGCCCAAACAAATTGCCTACATTTTGGCTAAAAGAAAAAGATGTAAGTGCTTTGAATTGAAGTTGTCCTGCAAAAGTAGAAGTGGTTTATGTCCTTGTATTCCAAAATTGAGTGGATTTTAACAATATTGTTCATTGTCATAGTACAGCGATATAGTCAGAGCTTTTAAAACAAAAGTGTTTCCTTGACTTTATATAAAATATTCCAAGTGTAATGCTTTCAAATTCTCCTTTTTGGCCCTGCTATTGTTTTAATGTTCTGTCTTGCTCCCATAAGCTCTAAGTATGCCTGTCTCTGACAGTCTGTTCCATTTTGGTTTTTTCTGTCATCTAAGAAAAACTAATCTTACTAGCATTATTTGTAAATCAAAAATAATGATGGGCTGAATTAGAGTTGGGAATCACTAATCTAAATAAGGTACATCCTCTTTACTATAAGAAAGATTGGTGGCATATCCTTTGGCTGATTATCTCCTGTTTCTTCTGTACATCTAGTAATAGAATAGCATCGGATTGTTGGAAATATGCTGTCTTGGAGTGTCACACATCAAGGAGTAAAATATATTAACTTGATTGAAAAACTAAAATAAATGAATTCTACATGAACTAACTGTAATCAGACATAACTCAACTTTATAAAGTCTAAGTTTTTCAAATAAATTGTGGGCTTTGTTAAAGCCCTGGCTTATTTTTACATTGTATTTTAGGGCACATGATAAACTTGCTTATTCACTGACAAATCATCGACTCCCCATTGAAGATATGTGTCTGTACTTGCATAGGCACACAACGGTAGATCCATGTCCTTGGCAAAGATGGATTCTAATTTAAGATAAAAATATTAGTACATAATTGGGAAATATCAAGATAGATACTCTGATATAAGTCATCCACTGCAGAAGAACCTAAAATGGAGATAGAGAAAGACACTGTAGACCTCTATGCCCTTATAAAATGTTCTCTGGCAAACAGTTTTTGTAAGGATTTATTAATACTGTAAGTGCTGCCATATTATATTTCAAAATTATCACTGTATCACTGTCATCCCATTATTCATTGATTTACTCAAGCGGGGACCAGTAATGTCTCTATTAGACTCAGTCCTGAAATTTTAGCAGCCTGTCCTTACTCCTCTTTTCCAATGATTGGAGGGTCTTTCAGGGTCAGGGGAATAAGACCTATCCCACCTCACAAATAAAACAGCAATTAAGGACTCCCATGGATTTATATAGGACAGATAGGAAAACACTAGAAATCAATAAAATTGAACAATTCATGGATCTTTGGAAATGTAAGGGAAAATGAGACATTCCTTCTGTAGAATTATGACAGTTGTCTAAAGTTAGATCCTATGGAAGGAAGAAGCTTAAAATTTTTAGATAGGATCTATCCATCCACTCAATGTGCATTTACAGAGCACATCTAGTTCACAAAATTCTTGATTAAAAAAGGAAGAGCAGGCTTAGAATATGGTTAAATGTGTTTTCTGAGTTGCCTATATTGCACCCCTGAGTTGGGGAAGAGCACTGCATAGTTCCCCAAACACCACTGTGTGTGCTGTGTAGTCCCTGAGCACCTCTTGGATTAGCCCCAACAACAAAAACAACAAAAAGGCAAAATATGGGGGCTTGGGATATTGCTCAAAGGAGTAGAGGGTATCCCTTGCATGCTGAAGTCCTGTGGGCACCACGTGACCCAATCAGCATGGTCCCCCAAAGCATAGAGCCCTATACCATCAGATCTCCTCTAGACTATTGCCCGAAGTGGCCACTGGATTCCTAAACATTTCTAAGGCAATCTTTGTAGAACGTAAATAAGAGACACAAAGTAAAAGGGAGAGACGAACATGAAGATGGTTATGACCCAGACAGAATGAAATGAGGGCTGTGAAGGAGGAAACCCTCTCATGATTGACAGTGACAGTTTCCTTGATCTTGGAACGGCAAGCAGGGTCATGATGATCTGAGAAGCTAAGTGAAATCTTTTTGCACAGGGGAAACAGCATAAGGAAAGGAACAGAGACATTTAAGCAAATGCCTGGAAAGAGAGTCAAATCGATTACATAAATTACCAAGCCCATTAAAAAAACACACACACACAAAGTAAAAATCACTCTGGAGAAGAAATAACAGAGCCAATGTAATGTTTCCATGGAATTTTCATGTCTAGAAGCCTTAATTTATATAGCCTTCTTCCTTTCTTTTCTGGCTCTGTTTGTGACCTAGGTCCCTGTCAGCATTGCAGCCAGGATTGCTGAGGCTGTGTATATTTTTGCCACATTCCCAGTTCCACAGAGACAGAGTTACTCTGCTGAGGGCTCTGGGATGTGCTATGGGATAGAAAAGCAACATGAGAGATTTAATGTGTGTGTATTCCGAAAAGGAAGGGAGTTTGGGGGTATACAGTTATTTTTTTGCACTATTCATTTAGTTTATCTGAAGGAATCACACTGCTTCGCGAGGTGAACCCCAGTGAAGAAAGCAAGTCCCAATTGTTTACCACGGTAACCTGCTCATTAACTCATCCTTTATTAGCTTCTTTCACATCAGCTTTCCTCTCTCAACTTGTCCTTCCCTATATTGCAATCTCCCTCCAAATAAACTACTCGCAGTCATCTATTTGGCTTGAAAGTCGGTCTTGATGTCCAGGGCAACCAAAGATGCCATTGCTCTATGCTACTTTTGGTACATAGGGCAGCAGAATCATGTAGCTCACCCGGAAATAGATGGGGCTGGTTTGAAGGCAGAGAGTAGAATCCAAGTTAATTCTAAAATTGTTTCAAGGGAACGATTATGTTTGTCTCCATTGTTCCATTTTTAAAAATTGCATGTATTTGAAGGCCTGTTCAGTGAGTTATATGAAATGCTTAGAAAGGGACCTGTCATGTAAACATCAATTATTGTCTTTATGGTTACTTTTATGTTACTTTCTCTTCTTGTTTTTGTGAGTGAAAGGATCCCTATTATAAAAGAAAGACTTAAGTCACCAAAGAGGTATGAGGAAGAGAGTGAACATGAAGGCTCATTAATCATGCTCAGATTAATGATTAATCATGCTCAGGTTAATGATTAATCTGAGCAGGATTTCCAAAGGCACCTCACAATCACGTGTCTTTGGGAATGCACAGCTTCCCTCAGGCAGCCTTTCTCCCCTTAGGTGAACTCCCTCTTCCTTGAAAACCTCCTTGGGCTATGGAACTCACTGTGTGTGACAAGCTGGCGTGGCCTCGCTGACTCTAACTTCATCCAAATCCTGATTCATGTACTGTCAGTGGTTTCTGAATCCTTTTCAAATTCACTTTGGGAAAAGGGAGTCAGAAATGTCTTGGTTTGTGGCTGGAGCAATAGCACAGCAGGTAGGGCTTTTGCCTTGCACACGGCTGACCCGAGTTGATTCCCAGCATCCCATATGGTCCCCCAAGCACTGCCAGGAGTAATTTCTGCGTGAATGAGCAAGGATTAACCCCTATGTAATGCTGGGTGTGACCCCCTGTCCCCCCAAAAAAAGAAAAAACAGAAATGTCTTGGTTTATGAATAAAGTTCGGAACTGGTAACCCAGGTTCATTCTAAGCCTCAAGTAACTGAAAGGTGCTACCAAGGTAGAGAGGCACAATATTAAGAGGCTTGGATCCCTAGGGTCCGTATCACAGAACATTGTGGTATGATAACAAAAAGTGCAAAATTTTTCTTTTGCGAAGAATCTGAGACTAACTTTTTATACGGTAATTAATGTCAGAACAAGTCCCTTCCAGGGAATTTCTGTCTCTACGCTTTCACAGAGATGAGAAGAAAAGGGTTGCTTTAGGAGTTGAGATGGTGACATTCTGGAAATATCAGTGTGTCCTGTTCTTCAGATTCACTCTCTTAATTTGTATCATTTAACAACTTGGGCATGGTTTAAGAAGGAACTAACATTTTCAGGAAGACGTTGGTAAAGCATTCTATTTTTAAAAATAGATGCACAGCTGAAGAAGAAAACCCATTCCTCTCCGTGTGAGTGCACATGGCATTTTCGACTGTTCTAAGCAAGCCCGCAGTAATAAATAAGCAATGATCAGAAGAATAGTTTTGTCTTGTGTTTATGGGAGGGAATCACTGAGTACAGACACTAACAGGATCCCTATTTATTATTGCACATTTCGGTTCTCAGAGTACTTTCACAGGGCCTGTCTCCTGTTGGCTTCACAGCTGCACCCTAGTCTAGCCAAGCCTGAAGCATGTCTCCTTACAGCCCCAAGTTCAAGGGCTGTAAGGAGACATTTCTGGGGAAATTGCAAAATAAGAATGTAGGAACATAACCCAGGTATGAGGGATTTCTTGTTGTTTGTAAAACTATAGGAGATGTTGTTGGCCTAATGGATTGCCCCCTAACATAGAAATACATAGACATCTCTGGGGCAATTAAAAGAGAGAGTTTTACAAAGATTTTATAAACAGTCTAATTAGAATAAAATAAAATAGGGATATGATTTAGTATGACTATTATAACCATATACATCCATTAAATTGCGGAAATGGGTAGAAGCAAAATTGTAGGGAAGGAAGAACACTGTCATAAGAAATCTTAATTAAATAAATCATGATTAAATAAATCATTAAATAAATCATGATTAAATAAACCATGCTTAAATAAACCATTAAATAAATCTTGATTAAATAAATCATGATTAAATAAATCATAATGAATGATTCATCCTTGTATCTCCATGAAAATACCAAGAACTATAAATTCTACATTTTGTGCACTACATGGTTGAGGAAACAGAATTTCATCCTCTTTTCTAGTTATACCCTATTTTATTAAGCACTGTAATTTGGTCTGGATTTTGGAAGCATGATTTTTTTAACAGAGGGATTTTAACTCAATTTGCTGGGAAGGAAAGGAAAGCCAGAAAGAAATTCTGCAAGCGTTTGAGTCTTAAATCTATCTCGTCTTAAATTTTAGCAGGAAAAGAGGATGCACCATACCTGAGTTATTATAACTACCAGGAGGCGTCTATGCATTATTTATATAATTCAGCACTGTTATTCCCATTTTACAGGTGAAGAATTGAAGTTTACAGGAGCTAAAAGGATTGCACAAGGGTACATAATTGGCTATGACACATTCCTTCATGGAAATACTGTCAGTGAAAAGTCATGTTCTTTATAATCTAATTTATTATTCGTCTCTCAGTGTACTGGGCAGGATTATTGAAAATTGTCTTTGTGTTTTTCTTCTCTCACTCTTATTACAGTACTAACAAGATTCATGTAAAAAATAGACTTCTGGGATTCTTTCTGATATAAAGTCTTAATCCTTAATCATAGTAACAACGATTCATCTTCTGGTTCCAGTAACAGGCTTTAAGAAATATGTTCCAGGAACAGCCAAACTTGTAAGCTATTCTTTTTCTGATATAACTGTATTACAATAAATAATGATAGGAGGAAAATGGGCAAATATGTATGTGCTATTTCTGATTAAAATTCCTTACTTCTAATTTATAATAAATTGTCATTTATTTTAATTTTCATTAATAATTCAGTAAAAAATTATATAATCCCTACTATGTGTAAAACAGTATTACATAATCTACTATGTGTTAAACAGTGCCTTGGAAGAAAGCAGGAGAATGACTCCTCTGCCTAGAGTTTATAATAGGACTGCTTTTATTTATTTATTTTTATTTTTATTTTTATTTTTATTTTTATTTTTTTTAATTTTTTTATTTTTTTTTAAATTTATTTATTTTTAATTAGAGAATCACCGTGAGGGTACAGTTACAGATTTATACACTTTTGTGCTTATACTTCCCTCATACAAAGTTCGGGAACCCATCCCTTCACCAGTGCCCATTCTCCACCACCCGTAAACCCAGCGTCCCTCCCACCCTCCCCAATCCCATCTCCCCCCCACCCCACCCTGCCACTGTGGCAAGGCATTCCCTTCTGTTCTCTCTCTCTAATTAGCTGTTGTGGTTTGCAATAAAGGTGTTGAGTGGCCGCTGTGCTCAGTCTCTAGCCCTCATTCAGCCCGAAACTCCCTTCCCCCACATGGCCTTCGACTACAATGTAGTTGGTGATCGCTTCTCTGAGTTGACCTTTCCCCGGAACGTGAGGCCAGCCTCGAAGCCATGGAGTCAACCTCCTGGTACTTATTTCTACAGTTCTTGGGTGTTAGTCTCCCACTGTTATTCTATATACCATAGATAAGTGCAATCTTTCTATGTCTGTCTCTCTCTTTCTGACTCATTTCACTCAGCATGAAACTTTTCATGCCCATCCACTTAACTACAAAATTCTTGACCTCCTTTTTTCTAACAGCTGCATAGTATTCCATTGTATAGATGTACCAAAGTTTCCTCAACCAGTCATCCGTTCTGGGTCATTCGGGTTTTTTCCAGATTCTGGCTATTGTAAACAGTGCTGCGATGAACATACATGTGCAGATGTTGTTTCGATTGTACTTTTTTGCCTCTCTGGGATATATTCCCAGCAGTGGTATTGCTGGGTCAAATGGGAATTCAATATCTAATTTTTTGAGAGTCGTCCAAATTGTTTTCCAGAAGGGCTGAACCAGTCGGCATTCCCACCAGCAGTGAAGAAGGGTCCCTTTCTCCCCACATCCTCTCCAACAGCGGTTGCTTTTGTTCTTTTGGATGTGTGCTAGTCTCTGTGGTGTGAGGTGGTATCTCATGGTTGTTTTGATCTGCATCTCTCTGATGATTAGTGATGCAGAGCACTTTTTCATGTGCCTTTTGGCCATTCGTATTTCTTCCTTGGTAAAGTTTCTGTTCATTTCTTCGCCCCATTTTTTGATGGGGTTGGATGTTTTCTTCTTGTAGAGTTCAACCAGTGCTTTATATACCATTGATATCAACCCCTTATCTGATGGGTATTGTGTAAATATCCTTTCCCATTCTGTGGATAGTCTTTGTATTCTGGTCACTGTATCTCTTGCGGTGCAGAAGCTTTTTAGTTTAATGTAGTCCCATTTGTTGATCTCTGTTTTTACTAGGTTGCTTAGTTCCGTGTCACCTTTGAAGATACCTTTATCTTCAATATCGTGGAGGGTTTCGCCGACCTTGTCTTCAATGTACCTTATGGTTTGTGGTCTAATGTTGAGGTCTTTAATCCATTTTGATCTGACTTTTGTGCACGATGTCAGGTCAAGGTCTAAACCCATTTTTTTGCATGTGGTTGTCCAGTTGTGCCAGCACCATTTGTTAAAGAGGCTTTCCTTGCTCCACTTCACGTCTCTTGCTCCCTTATCAAAGATTAGATGATCATACATTTGGGGTTGCGTGTAAGGGTATTCCACCCTGTTCCATTGGTCTACAGCTCTGCCTTTGTTCCAGTACCATGCTGTTTTAATTGTTACTGCTTTGTAGTAAAGATTGAGGTTGGGGAGGGTGATACCTCCCATCGTCTTTTTCCCAAGAATTGTTTTAGCTATCCTTGGACATCTGTTGTTCCATATGAATTTTAGGATTGCTTGATCCATTTCTTTGAAGAATGTCATGGGTATACTTATAGGGATCGCGTTGAATCTGTATAATGCTTTGGGGAGTATTGCCATTTTGACAACATTGATTCTCCCTATCCACGAGCAGGGTATATGTTTCCATTTCCTCATGTCCTCTTTGATTTCATGGAGTAGCGTTTTGTAGTTTTCTTTGTAGAGGTCTTTTACTTCCTTGGTTAAGCTGATTCCGAGGTACTTGATTTTCTGTGGCACGATTGTGAATGGGATTGCTTTTTTTATGTCCCTTTTCTCTGCCTCATTGTTTGCATATATGAAGGCCATGGATTTTTGGGTATTGATTTTGTAGCCTGCAACTTTACTGTATAAGTCTATTGTTTCTAAGAGTTTCTTAGTAGAGGTTTTAGGCTTCTCTAGATATAGTATCATATCGTCTGCAAATAGTGAGAGTTTGATTTCTTCCTTTCCTATCTGGATGCCCTTAATCTCTTTTTCTTGTCTAATAGCTATCGCAAGTACTTCCAGTACTATATTGAAGAGGAGTGGTGAGAGTGGGCATCCTTGTCTTGTGCCTGATCTCAGAGGAAAGGCCCTTAGTTTTTCCCCGTTGAGGATAATGCTTGCCGTAGGCTTGTGATAGATGGCTTCGACTATCTTGAGGAAAGTTCCTCCAAACCCCATTTTGACGAGGGTTTTAATCATGAAAGGATGTTGGATCTTGTCAAATGCTTTCTCTGCATCTATTGATATGATCATATGGTTTTTATCTTTACTTTTGTTGATATGCTGGATTATGTTGATTGATTTCCGAATGTTAAACCATCCTTGCATCCCCGGGATGAATCCCACTTGGTCGTGATGTATGATCTTTTTGATGAGTTGTTGGATCCTATTTGCCAGTATTTTGTTGAGGATCTTCGCATCGGTGTTCATCAGGGATATTGGTCTGTAATTTTCTTTCTTAGTGGTGTCTTTGTTTGCTTTTGGTATTAGGGAGATGTGTGCTTCATAGAAACTGTTTGGGAGATTTCCTGTTTTTTCAATTTCCTGGAAAAGTTTGAGGAAAACAGGCAGCAGGTCTTCTTTAAATGGTTGGAAGAATTCGCCAGTGAAACCATCTGGGCCTGGGCTTTTGTTTTTGGGGAGGTTTTTGATCACAGCTTCAATTTCCTTAACATTGATGGGTCTATTCAGGTATTCCAAGTCTTCTTTGTTCAGTCTTGGGAGATTGTAAGAATCGAGGAATCCATCCATTTCTTTTAGGTTCTCCTGCTTTGTGGCATATAGACTTTCGAAGTAGTCTCAAATGATCTTTTGAATCTCACTGGTTTCTGTTATGATGTCCCCCTTTTCATTTCTGATTCGATTTATTAGGGTTCGTTCTCTTTCTTTCTTTGTGAGTCTTGCTAGCGGCTTATCAATCTTGTTTATTTTCTCGAAGAACCAGCTCTTTGTTTCATTGATCTTTCGGAGTGTCTTTTTGGTTTCCATGTCATTAATTTCTGCTCTAATTTTTATTATTTCTTTCCTTCGATCTGGTTTGGGTTCCCTTTTCTGGTCCTTTTCTAAGGTCTTGAGTCGTGAAGTCAGACTGTCTATGTGGGCCCTTTCTTCCTTCCTGAGGAATGCTTGGAGAGCTATAAATTTTCCCCTTAGCACGGCTTTAGCTGCGTCCCATAGGTTTTGGCAGCTCGTGTCTTCATTCTCATTTGTTTCTAAGTATGTTTTTATTTCTTCCTTGATTTCCTTAATAGGACTGCTTTTAACCCCTTGCACTTAAATAGTACACATAATCTCTGGAAGCTACACAATTGAAATACATAATCAGTTTTGCTTTGCAGTAAGTATAAATTAATCAGAGAGGCAATGTCCAGATGTTACCTTCTACATGATAGACTCACACATATTAGCAAAGCTGGTACAATCCCCACCTTTAACAGATAGGGTTTAGCTGTCTAGATGTGAACAAATTACTGAATTTTACTAAACCTTAGCTTCCTCCTTTGTAAAATGAAACTGTTAGTAGATTCTGGGTCACATGATTAATAACCAAAGAAAATAAGGAGTGAATAGAGCTTAAGACAATAATAAGCATCATTGTTTTTTACCAGAAAGATCCACTGCAGGAAATGGCAGTTGCCAAAGCAATCCATTAGGTCTGTGGTTCTTTATGCTTTTTTTCAAAGATGTCAAGATTTTGTTCAGGTACACATTTAACAGAAGTCTGTCTTATAGGAAAGCGAACAATGGGGGGTGCTTGAATAACAGAAGGGGTGTTGATCCTCTTGTCCATCTTTCTACTTCTGTTGTGTGCCAAAAAAGAAAGAAAAACATCCCTGTGGAGTTCCAAGAGTTCTGTTTAAAAGATAAGCTGAAAGATATCAAAGATAATCATTATACAGTGAACTGAGATGATTTGGTTATTTGAATATGCTATCTGCATTATATTCTTTTCTCATGACACTTATTTTTGTTTACACAGAATTTTTATTTATTTGCAATTTATTATAGTTTAGGAAAATGGTTGCAATAGTGTTGGTGTTTATACAATACAGTAGCTCTTAGGGATGGGGGCAATACAAAGTTACTTACAAGGTGCCTAGGATCTTTCACCACTGTCCTTGTGTCACTTCTAGTTCACATTTTCATTATATCCAAACTCCTCCTGCTTGGTAAGATTTGTAAGCCAAGACCAAGTGTTTTTTCCTCATTTGATACCATTTATTTCCTCATTTTGTCTCTCCATATTCCACAGATGAGGGATATTTTATAGAAGAATCCCACAAAAATATTTATTTTTGTGATAATATTTTACATGAAAGACTTTGAGGTTTGGTCAGTATTTTCCTGTGTTTGTTTTTATAACTAAGAAGGAATGCTGCATTCTGAGGGCTGGAGCGATAGCACAGGTAAATGCCGGTAGGGCATTTGCCTTGCATGCGGCTGACCTGAGTTCGATTCCTCCATCCCTCTCGGAGAGCCCAGCAAGCTACTGAGAGAGTATCCCGCCCACACGGCAGAGCCTGGCAAGCTACCCGTGGTGTACTCGATATGCCAAAAACAGTAACAAGAAGTATCACAATGGAAACATTACTGGTGCCCGCTTGAGCAAATCGATGAACAATGGGACGACAGTGCTACAGTGCAGACAGTGCTGCCTTCTGAACATAGTTGAATATTATTATTCAAGAACTAAATAAACATATTAAGCAGTCTGCATACACTAGGCTCTGGTAGCTGTCTAATTCCCAAGGCTAAATCACCAAGATCCAATGTTGTTTTTGAGCAGGCAGTATGTTTTTCTCTGTCATCACTGTATCCACAGAAAATAGCAAGTAACTTGTGTATAGCACATGCTTCATAAAACATTCACCGAATTACAAGTTTTAGACTGATGAATGATTGCCTGTTTACTTTATAAGGGTAATAGAGTTCTCACAGACTTGAGAATTTTTCCCTGTTGAGAACATGAGCCACCAAGTAGGCTTTCCTGCAATACATCAAACCCCGTATGCTCTTCTCTCCAGAGTCACTCTTCTGGGTTATGGTGAGAGTTTCTCAAG
Source organism: Sorex araneus (assembly GCF_027595985.1). NCBI lineage: Eukaryota > Metazoa > Chordata > Mammalia > Eulipotyphla > Soricidae > Sorex > Sorex araneus. The sequence goes on from NC_073305.1 coordinate 59,934,514, forward strand.
GGACTCAATCCACTGGCTTGAAATATTTAATTTGAGTCAGTGTGAAAACACAAGATTAATCACCGCATACTAGTTCTGGATTTATTGTTCGATGTCCAGAAAATTAGGTGTGGACATCCAGGCATCCATAAGCAGATCTCCCACCAAGTGCCATTAATGAATTTCTACATAGACCTCCTCTGTAGGCTGAATGCACCAACCAACACAAACTATTTAGTATATACAATGTACAACGAGTGTTTTATCAATTCAGAAATACCCACCTGGGGCCGAAAGATAGATTGTCTTGCAACTGGGTTTAATTCCCAGCACCATATTTGGTTCCCTGAGCCCTTCAGGAATGAGCCCTGCACAAGGAACCAGGAATAAGCCCTGAGCACTTCTGGGTGTGCACCTCTTCAGGAAAAAAAAAGCAAGGAGATTGAAGGGACTAAATATTTGCCAGATTTCAAAGAATGGACAAGGTTAAAGTAAAGAAAAAAGGGATATTATGTGTGCAATATCTTGGGAGAGCTCTGAGTGCACCTATTACCATCCCAGATCTGAAAGTTCAGTGGGAGAAGAAAAACATTAAAAGAAAGGCACCTGGGGCCTCTGATAAAGAAACATAACTAAATCAGGATCATGAGAAGAGAATAAAACTTCAGTCTCTGCTTTCCTGGCAGCCCTTTCTCTTTGCTACACTTCCTATTGAGATTTCTAAGGAAATGCTGCTCATTGATGTGATTGGTTCATTTGGGATCCATGGGGGTAAACAAAAGCCAACCACTACAATGCCTGATTAAAGGGAAATATACGTCATCAGCCACAGTCTGCCACCAAAGGGTTCTACCCATCCTTCTTGTATTAAATTGTCTGTGTCAGGTACTTTGCTCTGTGCTGAAATATGGAGATGAATAGAGGAATATTTTGCCCTTGAAGATCATAGACTCACTATCTTCAAAGAAAGTGTCTTGAACAATGTTTGTTAGCTATGCTAATTGCCATTTTGTCTCAAAGGCAGGGCTTTATTTCCATCCAAATATCTTAACATTTCCAAATCTTGCTATATTTCTTAGATTTTCTCTTTTTATTTTAATTTTAAAAGGTACTGTGATTTATCATGCTGTTGATGATAGGGCTTCATGCATACAACATTCCAACTCCCACCAATCTCAGTCTTTATACTCAAAGCAGAAATAATAAGAAGAGATATTTTCAGAAATCCTTCTGATAGGGCTGGAGCTATGGTATACAGTGGGGAGGGAGGGTATTGCCTTGCATACAGCAGACTGGGTTCAATCCCCGGCATCCCATAGAGTCCACTGAGCACTGCCAGGAGTGATCCCTGAGTGCAGAGGCAGGAGTCAGCCCTGAGCATCACCAGGTGTGACCCCAAAACAAAACAAAACAAAACATTTGCTTGACACACAATAGCACGGAATTAAATGGCTGGTCCAAATTTATCCCTGAATGCTGTAGCAATGGTCCAAACATTTTTTCCCTTTTATTTATTCATTTAAATTTTTTTAAAAAATTAATGAATCATTGTGAGATACAGTTACAGACTTAAAAACTTTCATGCTTACGTTTCAGTCATAAAATGATCGAATACCCATCCCTCCACCAGTGCCATTCTCCACCATCTATGTACCCAGTGTCCCACCCGCCACCCCCTCCCCTTCTCACCCCCTGCCTCTGTGGCAGGCACATTCCCTCTTACTCTCTCTCCTTTTGGGTGTTGTGGTTTGCAACATGGGCACTAAGCAGCCATCATTTTTGGTCCATTGCCTACTTTGGTCTTAGCACTTTTGACTCGGACCATCAGACTCATCTGTACTTTTCATGTTATCTTTGGAGGAGAGCCATATTCGTTCTTTGAAAATAAAGCATTATTTTGAAAGAAGGAAAGGCTCGTACACAGCTTTCTTTGCTTTGAATGGCAAGGGGGAATATGGTAGCCGTTGTTAATTCCTCACCATAACTAAGTTTGAAATATTAGATGCCTGGAGTTTTCATACACAGGCAAACTCAAAACAGTTGTGCATTAATTCTATCCTTCCCCTTAACCCCACCACCCCAGGTGAAGTGTCTGTAACTGTGATTTCAAACCCTTAGTTATGTGATAACTCCCCTGTTTGTTCTTTATGTTTACTTAGAGTTGGATTTTGTAGGGAGAGAATCAACATTCTCAACCTTCATCCAAGTTGTCGAGTAGCAAATCTATTGCAGTGTTTGGTCAGTTGCTTAGGGGACAAAACCAAACAGCATTTTGCTTGTGTTAGGTTGGGTTTTGTGGTTTTCGAAGTGCAGGAAGTTCAGCTTTTGTTCAATACATGTAACCATTCCAGTTCTCAGAAAAAAAATTTTTTTTCTTCTCCTATATGGAGCCAACCAGTGGTTACCAAGAAAAGTATTTGTAAGAGGCTTTGAAAAACATTTAGATGCCAAGACAAATAAATAATTCCCCAATCGAGTCAGTCCTGAGTTATTTGGGCTCCGCCATAATTAAGCATTTGAGAAGCTATCTTTGGAGAAGAGGAATTTACTTGAATGAGATTTGGAGAAGAGTATGGTGGTGGGGGTTAGGGCGGGGGAAGGTATCAAGGGTATATGCTGGGTGCAATCTGGGTTCGGTGGAATTGTTCAGTGGAGAGATTCACCCAGAACCTCTAAAGATGCTTTGGGGAGTCCACAGTGGGAGTGTATGAGGACCAGACACTCAAGCATCTGGCTCTTCATGTGTCCTCGGAAACCAACTCCTAAACATCCAACATTGGAGTGCTTGAGATTATCTCCTGCTTAAAATTAGGGCTAGGAGTAAGAGCAGGACTTCTGATTTGGGAGGGGAAGTCCCCTTATTGACCCTTCTTTCCAGAAGTAATTGAAGGAACCAGGGGAGTAATAAACAGAATATTTCAGGTAGCCTGTTGGAGTAGGAGTGGGCTAAATAAATCCCCAGATCTCCAAAGAGAAAGGAAGTTGGAGACGTGGAGAAGATGCAGCAAATACCCAAGAACTCTTACCTGTAGAACAGGACAAAATGGGCTTTTTCGTTGTTGATTTTAGTTGGATCCCTCCGTCCCTCTCAGAAAGCCTGGCAAGCTACCAAGAGTATCCCACCCGCACGGCAGAGCCTGGCAAGCTCTCTGTGGCGTATTTGATATGCCAAAAACAGTAACAACAAGTTTCACAATGGAGATGTTACTAGTGCCCACTCGAGCAAATCGATGAACAATGGGATGACAGTGCTACAGTGCTACAGAAAGTCACCATTAAAGATTTCAAGGTCCTTCCATAAACAAATTGAATTTAAGTGCTCTCATTTTGTAGCTTGAAAGGTTTGAATTTGTTGGGAAAATGAAAAAAAAA